>NW_024572573.1:0-8541 GCF_018153835.1 Drosophila eugracilis
AGATTCTTGAAAAGTATGCGCCAACAGATAGAAGGGAAGCTTTTACGACCCTATAAAGTATATATATTCTTGATCGGTCAATAGCGAAGTCGATTGAGCCATGTCCGTCTGTCCGTCCGTCCGTCCTCCTTCCGTCCGTATGAACACTGAGATCTCAGGAACTTCAGCAGATTCCAAAGTTGAGATGAAGCATGAAGATTCTTGAGGTCCCAGGACAGCGCAAGTTTATGTCAGCATCCTGCCACGCCCACTCTAACGCCCACAAATCCGCCAAAAACTAAAATTGCTGAAATCTCAGGAACCATTGCAGTTAAGGTTTAAATTCAAAAATGTATAATCTTTAAATGGCAGCGCATCTTATAGTGGTACTACTATCCGGCCACACCCACCCATACGCCCCTAGGCTCAAAAGACGGTTTTCAGTTTTCTAGAAAATCTGATATCTCAATAACTATAAATGATAGAAAATTCCGATTCAGCACGTAGGTTTTTATGATTCCCAGTGCGAATTGTTTTTCCATCTAGCCACGCACCCTAGGCCTGACCGAAAGCCTTAAAATGCAAAAATCTCGAAAGAACTGAAAAGAGCTAGAAAGTTAGGATTAAGGAAATACGTAATTTGGGTTTGCCACGTCATTTTTTCCGGCCACGCCCACTCTAACGCTACAAACCACGGAAGACTGTGGGTGTCCTGAATATATTATGAAATGCCTTCCGTTTTGACTTTAGCTTGCTTAACTTGTTTCGGTTGAAAATATCTATCAATTTACCAATGATTTTTTTCAATTGGAACATTATTTCGCTACTTATGAAGAAATTTGGTTATAACACCTCCACACGTGCGTGACGTTACTATATGATTACTCAACATTCTTTCTCCGACAACCTAGTGGCAGCTGGGGTATTTCTGCTAGCAAAATGAATTTTAAAAAAATTGTAATACAGTAACGGGTTTTTATAGTCGCGGCACTCGGCTATAACGTTTTCTTTTGTTAATAACATTAAGTAGGGTTTTTTTTTGGTATAACAATTTTTTTTTTTTTTTTTTTTTTACTTTGCTTTATTTTATTGAATCTTCTCCCTTTGGAGATCTTACAAGTATATCAAATCTTAAACCTGTTTACTCTAACTAACTGTCATATGACTGATATTGCTATAGGGCCGGGCAAGTAATCTGTGCAATTTTCAGGCTTATGACAAGATCGGCTGGGGTACTTCAGTTGCGTCTATGGCGAACTTGGGGTGGTAGAGTTTTTCATTGTAGGACGCTTTTTGTTTGTCTATTTCATCTTTTACGGTAAGAATGCCTAGGTCCCTGTGGATGTTTATCAGTTACTCAACATTCTTTCTCCGACAATAGGTGGCGCTTGGGTAATTTCCGCTAGCAAAATGAATATTTTAAAAATGTGTAATACAGTAACGGGTTTTTTATAGTCGCGGCACTCGGCTATAGCGTTTTCTTTTGTTATTGACTAACATTAGGTAGGTTGCTTTTTTTGGTATAACAAATTTTTTTTTTTTTTTTTTTACTTTGCTATTTATTTTATTGAATCTTCTCCCTTTGGAGACTAACAATAAGTGTATCAAATCTTAAACCTATTTACTCTAACTAACTGTCATATGACTGATATTGTGCTATAGGGGGCCCGAAAGTTATTGCTGGCTGTGCAGGCTTTGTAGACGGGATCGGCTGGGTACCAGGCTTCTTGCGAGGCGATTGGGGTGCATAGAGAGTTTTTCATTGTAGGACGCTTTTTGTTTGTCTATTTCATCTTTTACGGTAAGAATTCCTAGGTCCCTGTGGATGTTTTGATTGCGAATATACCATGGTGCCCCAGTGATAATTCGGAGGGCTTTTGACTGGACGCGCTGTATAATGTCTATATTCGTTCTGCTCGCGTTCCCCCATAGCTGGGAGCCATATGTCCAGATGGGCTTGAGGGTAGAGTTGTAGAGCAAGGCCTTGTATTCCAGACGCAGGGGTGAACGGTCATTAAGAATCCAGTGGAGGCTGTTGGCTTTCAGTTTTCGGTGTTCTTTTTTGCATTGGATGTGTCTTCTCCAGGTTAGTCGTCTGTCAAGGTGGACGCCGAGGTACGTTTCATCGTTAACTTGGGGAATCTGCGTGTTATTCAATGATAGTGTAGGGCAAGTTTGCCTGTTGAGAGTAAACGTTATGTGTTTACATTTTTGTTCATTTATTTTAATCCGCCAATCAGATAGCCACCTCTCTACTACGAGCAGGAGATTTGCTAGCTGTGTGGTGGCTCGGCCTGGGCACCCCGAGGGACTTAGAATTGCGGTGTCGTCAGGGAACGTAGATGTTGTTAGCTGCTCATTCGTGGGAATATCCGATGTGTATAGGAGGAACAGAGTAGGCCATATCGCGCTTCCTTGCGGGACTCCAGCTTTGATAATGTAGTCGCCGGATGTTACTGTGTTGCACCTTACTGCGAAGGTTCTGTTGTATAGATACGACTCAAGAAGCTTATGAGTGTATCCAGGAAAGTGTATTTTAATTTTGTGCATAAGACCATCTAGCCATACTCGATCAAAGGCTTGACATACGTCGAGGAATATTGCGCTGCAGTATTCCCGATGCTCAAAGGCTGTGCGAATTTCCGATGTTATTCTGTTTACTTGTTCAATTGTTCTATGACGGAAGCCAAATTGATGAGCAAGGATTACATTGTGTGCTTCTAGATATGGTATTATGCGGGCTAGAAGACATTTTTCGAACAACTTAGACAAACACGATAATAGACTGATTGGTCTGTAGGATGACGAAATTGTACGGTCTTTTCCGGGCTTCGGTATCATAATGACAATAGATTTTTTCCATTTTTTTGGATAGTAGCCGAGTGTCATGATCCCATTAAAGAGCTTACAAATAACCGCAACGGCAGAGTTTGGAAGTTCGGTTATCATTTTGGGGTTATTTGGTCACCGCCAGGGGCCTTTTTCTGTTTCAGTTCCCCAATGACTTTCGCGATCTCCTTCGGCTGAAACAATGGTGGCAAGGAAATAGATTCAGATTCGATTTGTGGTAGTACAAATGAACCAGTGGCAGGGTTCGGCTGGAAGACGTTTCTGAGATGTAAAGCAAAAGATTCGGCTATATCCGCGTCACTGCGTACCCAACCCAGCTGCCAGATGAATTTTTTATCGTGACTGTTTTCGATAGGGGAGCTCAGATTTGGATGAGCCCTCCACAGAGGATGTTTTTGTACTGGTTGGCGAAAGTTTTTTAATATACTGCAGTTAGTCCTTTTCTGGTTCTTGCTTTAGAGCTCGATGTAGTAAGCAAGTGACCTTTATAAGACGTCTGTGGTGATGAAGGCAGTAAACTTTTCGACTCTCTGAGGCTATCTCAATCTGATAATATCTACTGTTGAGGTCTAGGGATGAAAAGTATTTAAATCTTTTAGCTTCCTGCAGACGCTCCTCGACGTTCGGTAATGGGAAATTTTCCTTCCTGATCAGCTTGTTTAGGCGGCGATAATCGACACACATACGAGCGCCACCATTCGGCTTCTTGATGAGCACCACCGGCCTGGCGTACTCGGATGTGAATGCTGGGATGATGTCCTGTTTGAGAAGCTCGTCAACCATTTTGCTGACGACTTCCTTTTTTGGCTCGGAAACTCGATATGAGGCTGAGCTACTGGCTGACTGCTCCTCGACGATGATGTCTTCTTTGACTACGCTTGTCTTTCCAAAGCCTTCTTATCCTATCGAGAAAACATCGGCGAACTTCTCCAGCAAGCTGTGCATTTGCTCACTTTCGGTTTCGTTGTGAAAATTGTCCAAAAGTTTTGCGATCTTGGTATCGCTTGCAGGGGCTATCGGCTTTTGAACTGCTCGTTCGATCCTTGACTCGTCTGACTCGGAAATTTAGCTCGAGGTGAGCGCTGATGATGACGTCCTGTCCCAAAGGGAAGTCCTCCTGCAATAGATTATGTCGTCTGCTACTTTAGCTGTGATCGATTTTCCATCTATGTCCATGTCCAAAATCATCGATTCTGTGAGGATACATGAACCTCCACAAATGCCTCTTATTTTCATGGAGCACTTGGCGCTCAGCGTTGACTTGCTGTGCAACTGATTGTCGGATGATACTGGCCTGACTACCTGGTACTGGCTTTTGTTGAAAATTCTTTCTTATTTGGAAATGAACGACCTCTGTTTAGAAAATAAGACTCGGCTACGTCACGGAGTTGCTTCATGGTCGAGAAATGAATACTGCAATACTGTTTTGCAATTCTCGATGCTGTAGTCCTGAGCGGACGTACCGCACCCCATGGGCGGAAATCCTGAAACAGTATTCCTTTATCGTCTCCTTTGATCGCCTGGTTGTATTGTCTGAAACACCCATGTTTTTGGGATGAGTGATTCGGGTGTCTTCAAGTGATTCGAGTGTTTCGGGTGTCTTCAACTGATCTGAGTGCTTCGGGTGTCTTCAGCTGTATTGCATGAGCAGGTCATTGAGGGTTATACATACACTTTATATAGTATATGTATTTATGTAATTAAAATAGAATTAAAAATATATTCTCAGCTCGCTACACCTCCCCCGTTAAAATGAATGACGTACACTTATGTAGTCATTCTAAAGTAGTTGTAAAAGAATGAATATAAAATCAAAATAAAATTGAATGAAATAGTATGGTAGTTGATATGATGATGCATTTATATTGGGTATTAAATGGTTTTTATGTGGGTTCTTATTTTTAATGTAATTTTTTTTGTCTTAAATAAATAAAGTTAAAAGAAATTAAGAATTAATTAAAGGATTTAAGAAAACTTTGTATGTTCTTACATATACATATATATTTGTTTAATTATGTTGTATTATTTGAAAAATGGTTTTAACCTATCTTTGCTTACTATCTGTTGTTTTTTCTTATTGTCTTTGATTTTAACATTATTCCTATCGTCTATACCTATGACCTTAAATGGTCCTAAATAATTTCGATCTAATTTGTGACTGGTTTTATTCTTGAGTAAAACCTGGTTTCCGATTTTTAGGTCGAAGTTATTTACGTCTTTATAGTATAGTGTTTTTCGCTTTTCTTTTTCCCTTTCCAGCATGGTTTTTGCGTTTGTATGCTGATTCTAACCTAAACATAATTTCCTTAGCACAATCATCTATGTTATATATAGGATCTATTTGATTTATGTTAGAAATATCTATAAATTTTCGAGCCAGTCTGCCAAACACTAATTCGGACAATAATTATGCGTGACTGATGGTGTAGTGTTAAAACAGTAGGTAAAATATTTCAACCATAAGTGCCCAATCACTTTGGTCGCTTGAAATATATGAACGGACATAGTAGCGCTTATTTTTTACTTTTTGTAATGTACGTTTGCCAATTTCTTTAAATTCTCGTAGTAATACTGACTTTAAAATCAGTGCGCTGGGTGCCAATTCGAATTGTTTTATGTTTTGCATTCCGGCCTGTATCTCAAGCCATTGGAAAAATTGTTTTAAATCAATTTTCCCATTAGAGAACAAATCATTTTGAATTATGAAATTATTTGTTTTCCACGCTAAAAAAAACACTTATGCTTGACGAATTTAAGTTCCACATATTTCCTGATGTCATTGTTATTGACAACGTCGTAGACTCTGGGCTCCTGAAGCTCTTGCTTCTGCAAGGGTTCCTTTTCTAATTTCTGATCCTGATTTTTGCGTGTTTCTGACCTGGTTTAATTTTCATTATCTGTCTGTTTATTGACTTAAGGTCATTTATTGTAATTCTGGACAGCGCGTCCGCCACATAATTATTTTTCCCCTTGAGGTATTCCGCAGTAAAATCGTATATTACTAAATCTAGCCTCATTCTTGTTAATTTTGAACTACGGTCTTTCATTGAAAATAGATAAATTAATGGTTGATGGTCTGTTTTTACTATAAAATGTCTCCCGTAAACGTATGGTCTGAAGTATTTTATGGCCCAGTGGATGGCTGCTGACTTGTTGGATTCTCCTTTTGTGAATGATCGAGACGCATATGCAACTGGTAAGTGCGCGCCCCCATGTTCGTGCGTAAGTACCGCTTCGCAAGCGTATTTGCTAGCATCTGTTGTTATACTGAATTCTTTGTTGAAATCTGGGTATTGTAAGAGTTTTGGGATCATTGTTCCATTCAAAGTGGGCATTTTTCTTGCAAATTTTTTTATATGTCTAAAAAATCTGCAAAATTTTTTATGAATCTTTTATAGTAATTACTGAATGCTACGAATCTACGCGCCTCATCTGAGATTTTGGGGACTGGGTAATTTTTAATTGCTTCGTAATTATATTCATCTGGTAATATACCCTTGTCTGTGCACCTATGACCCAGATAGTTAACTTCGTGCATAAAGAATGAACATTTTTCTGGATAAAGTTTTAGGTTAAATTTGCGGCATAACTGAAATACTTTTTGTTAAATTGCTGAACATTTGTTGTTCGGAGCATCCTATGACTACTATGTCGTCCATGTATAGGAACGCCTGTGATGGTTCTAGACCGGAAAATGCTAGGGCCATCATTCTCATGAATGAATTTGGTGTCACTTTTAATTTGTATGGCAATCGCCTATAGCGAAATGAACTCTTATTTGTAGAGAATGATGGGTTACTGGACTTTTCAAACAACTCTATTTTGTGAAATCCGGACATAAGGTCCAAGCAAGAAAAATATTTATCTCGTCCTAACTGATCTAATGTATTTTCTATTCGTGGAATAGGAAATTTGTCAGCTAATAATTTTTTGTTTATTTGTCTACAGTCAAACATCTTTTTCTGTTGAATTTGGTAGACATTTTTTGGGAACCAACAATAATGGACTGTTATATTCTGAAATTGATGGTTCGACTATACCATTCTTTATTAATTTGTCAACCTGTTTGTTTATTTCTGGCTTTTCACTTTCTGCATTTCTATAATTTTTTATATATACTGGTGCTTTATCGCTTAAGAAAGTCGTTGCTTATAAAAATTGTTAGCTGACCGAATATATCGCTATAAATTGTACACAGTTCTGACAATTTTGTTTGGAATTAAGAGGGAAAACTTGGTTTTTGTGATACTTCTTTTGTTCTATCATTACTGCACTTAGGTTTGAGTTCCTTGGGCTTTTGTATATCATAGTTTTCTAACGATTTGAATTTTATTGTATTAACATTTAAACTAATTGCATCAGAGTTTGTATTTAGAAATCGGACTGTTGCACAACTCGTGTTAACCAATGTGCTCGAAATCAGCACACCTTTAAGTGGTTCTTGGCTCGGAATAAAAACGGAAGGCTCTTTTGAGTTAATTTTTACTTATTCTTATTACTTCTGCTCTACATGGCAGTAAGAGAGTATTTTCGGAAACCGAATTGAGCATTGGGATTTTTGTTGGAAAAGTCAGGTTATTAGGTCTTAATACTAAATAACCTTGTGAGTCTTGAAAATCTAAGACACAGTTGAATTCTTTAATGAAGTCTATTCCCAGAATGCCATCGCATGGAATCGGAAAATCAGGTGGGACTATTTGAAAGTCATGTGGTATAATGACATTTTTTGTTTAAAGCTCCAATAACGCTAAACCCAAGGATTTTAAAGAACCTTGTCCTATTCCCGTTATATTTGAAATTTTAGAACTGTCTAATTCGGGGTACTCTTGATTACGTTGTTTGAGTAATGAAATCTCGGCTCCCGTATCTACTAACAATGTTACATTTTTGTTGTTTTGTTTTTCATTTTTAACTTTTATGAAACAACTTAGGCTAATTTTGATTTTATATATTCTTACTTTTCTTCTTTCTCTTCTACCGTCAAGCGGTCCTCCTCGTTTTCGTGTGTGACCCCCAAAAATATCAGCCAACGAATTATCGTGGACGTCTGTGTAGGCAATTGTTATATTTGCCTCTATTGGGTCTCTAAAGTTCTCTGGTATATGGAAAACAATCTCATACTTTTGGTGAGCTTTTCTTACAATACATATAATCTGATTATGATAATGAATACTTACTAGACTTTCATGACAAGTAGATACTCATTCTCGACTTATTGCTATAACTCTTCTTACTTTGTTGGAGTTAATGATAATTTCGCCCAAATGTTTTTCGAGCGTTTCTTTTCCTCTGTGTGTATTTTTGTTAACACACTTATAACTTCCCAAAATCTCGGTCTTTATATTAGCCAAGAATTTTCATAGTCTTAACTATTGGCTACTCATTAGCCAAATTTATGCTGCCAGTATTTCGTTGCGGTCGGTAACAGATTTTACTTGAGGAATATGCCTACTTCTGTCAACAAACTCTGGGGTTGTATAATTACCCTGTCTAAAGCATCCTAAGTTATAGACATTTCTCTGTGTCGCTATGATAGAATTTGTCCCTTAGTTTTAAAAGCTTTTATTTAATATTTAGATGCTTTGATAAAAATATGATTAATGGATTATAAACTTTCTCATGTAAGAAAAGATATGGAATATTTATATATGTAAATTTTTTTTGTTTTTTTTTTTTTACTTTGCTATTTAGTTGCAGTTCGTTGCTTTGTAG
>NW_024572574.1:0-175753 GCF_018153835.1 Drosophila eugracilis
GAGATCTCTGCGTTCATACGGACCAGGTGAGCGGACGAAAAAGACGGACATATTGATCTTGAGCAATAATATATATACTTTAGAGGGTCGAAACGCTGCCTTCTACCTGTTACATACTTTTCAACGAATGTAATATACCCTTTTACTCCACGAGTAACGGGTATAAAAACAAAAATAAAAACAGGAGGAAACGCTATAGGCGAGTCCGCGACTATAAGATACCCGTTACTGTTTTTGCACAATTTTAAAATATTTATTTTGCTAGTGGAAATTCACAAAGCGCCACCTATTGTCAGAGTTACCATGTTGAGTAGCTGAAAGTGAGAAAAAACGTCACTATAGTTCCTTGATATCTCAGCGTTCATACGGACACACGGGACAGACGGCAGACATACGGACTGACAGCATGGCTCAATCGACCCTCTTTACTCTACGAGTAACGGTGTAAAAACGAAAAAAATAAAACAGGAGGAAACGCTATATTGCCGCGACTATAAGAAATTCACAAAGCGCCACCTATTGTCAGAGTTAGCATTTTAGTAACTGATAGTGACGTCACTATAGTTCCTGAGTTCATTGTTCATTGGAACAGACCGACGTATCAGACGGATAGACAGACTGACGGACATGGCTCAATCGACATCGCTATTCATCCTGATCAAGAATATATATACCAGGGGTCGGAAACTCTTCCTTCTACCTGTTACAATACATCAGAATTTAATATATCCTTTTACTTTACGAGTAACAGGTATAAAAACGAAAATAAAACAGGACGAAACGCTATAGTCGAGTGCCGCGACTATAAGATACCCGTTACTGTTTTACAATTTTAAAAATTTTCATTTCTCTAGTGGAAATTTACAAGGCGCCACCTATTGTCAGAAATAGCATGTTGAGTAACTGATAGTAACGTCACTAAAGTTCCTGAGATCTCAGCGTTCATACGGACAGACGGACAGACTGACGGACGGACATGGCTCAATCGACATCGCTATTGATCCTGATCAAGAAGATATATACTTTAGAGGGATCGGAAACTCTTCCTTCTACCTGTTACATACTTTTCAACGAATCTAATATACCCCTTTTAATCTACGAGTAACGGGTATAAAAACGAAAAAATAAAGCAGGGAGGAAACGCTATAGTCGAGTGCCGCGACTATAAGATACCCGTTATTGTTTTTGCACAATATTAAAATATTCATTTTTCTAGTGGAAATTCACAAGGCACCACCTATTGTCAGAGATAGCATATTGAGTAACTGATAGTGACGTCACTATAGTTCTTGAGATCTCAGCGTTCATAGGAACAGACCGACAGACAGACGGATGGACGGACTGACGGACATGGCTCAATCGACATCGCTATTGATCCTGATCAAGAATATATATACCTTGTAGGGTCGGAAACTCTTCCTTCTACCTGTTACATACTTTTAAACGAATCTAATATACCCCTTTACTCTACGAGTAACGGGTATAAAAACGACAAATAAAACAGGAGAAAACGCTTTAGTCGAGTGCCGCGACTATAAGATACCCGTTACTGTTTTACACAATTTTAAAATTTTCATTTTTCTAGTGGAACTTCACAAGGCGCCACCTATTGTCAGAGATAGAATGTTGAGTAACTGATAGTAACGTCACTATAGTTCCTGAGATCTCAGCGTTCATACGGACAGACTTGACAGACATGGCTCAATCGACATCGCTATTGATCCTGATCAAGAATATATACTGTTACAATACTTTTTCAACGAATTTAATATACCCTTTTACTCTACGAGTAACGGGTATAAAAACAAAAAAATAAAACAGAAGGAAAAGCTATAGTCGAGTGCCGCGACTATAAGATACCCGTTACTGTTTTACACAATTTTTAAAATTTTCATTTTTACTAGTAAAAATTCACAAGGCGCCACCTATTGTCAGAGATAGCATGTTGAGTAACTGATAGTAACGTCACTATAGTTCCTGAGATCTCAGCGTTCATACGGACAGACGGACAGACTGTCGGGCATGGCTCAATCGACATCGCTATTGATCCTGATCAAGAATATATATACTTTAGAGGGTCGGAAACTCTTCCTTCTACCTGTTACATACTTTTCAACGAATCTAATATACCCTTTTACTCTACGAGTAACGGGTATAAAAACGAAAAATAAAGCAGGAGGAAACGCTATAGTCGAGTGCCGCGACTATAAGATACCCGTTATTGTTTTGCACAATATTAAAATATTCATTTTTCTAGTGGAAATTCACAAGGCACCACCTATTGTCAGAGATAGCATGTTGAGTAACTGATAGTGACGTCACTATAGTTCTTGAGATCTCAGCGTTCATAGGAACAGACCTATGATGGACGGACTGACGGACATGGCTCAATCGACATCGCTATTGATCCTGATCATGAATATATATACCTTGTAGGGTTGGAAACTCTTCCTTCCTACCTGTTACATACTTTTTCAACGAATCTAATATACCCCTTTACTCTACGAGTAACGGGTATAAAAACGAAAACTAAAACAGGAGGATACGCTATAGTCGAGTTTCGCGACTATAAGATACCCGTTATTGTTTTGCACAATACTAAAATATTCATTTATCTAGTGGAAATTCACAAGGCGCCACCTATTGTGAGAGATAGCATGTTGAGTAACTGATAGTGACGTCACTATAGTTCCTGAGATCTCAGCGTTCATAGGAACAGACCGACAGACAGACGGATGGACGGACTGACGGACATGGCTCAATCGATATCGCTATTGATCCTGATCAAGAATATATATACCTTGTAGGGTCGGAAACTCTTCCTTCTACTTGTTACAATACTTTTCAACGAATTTAATATACCCTTTTACTTTACGAGTAACGGGTATAAAATCGAAAATTAAAACAGGAGAAAACGCTTTAGTCGAGTGCCGCGACTATAAGATACCTGTTACTGTTTTACACAATTTTAAAATTTTCATTTTTCTAGTGGAACTTCACAAGGGGCCACCTATTGTCAGAGATAGAATGTTGAGTAACTGATAGTGACGGCACTATAGTTCCTGAGATCTCAGCGTTCATACGGACAGATTGACAGACATGGCTCAATCGACATCGCTATTGATCCTGATCAAGAATATATACTGTTACAATACTTTTCAACGAATTTAATATACCCTTTTACTTAACGAGTAACGGGTATAAAAACGAAAAATTAAACAGAAGGAAACGCTATAGTCGAGTGCCGCGACTATAAGACACCCGTTACTGTTTTACACAATTTTAAAATTTTCATTCTACTAGTGGAAATTCACAAGGCGCCACCTATTGTCAGATATAGCATGTTGAGTAACTGATAGTAACGTCACTATAGTTCCTGAGATCTCAGCGTTCATACAGACAGACGGACAGATTGACGGACATGGTTCAATCGACATCGCTATTGACCCTAATCAAGAATATATATACCTTGTAGGGTCGGAAACTCTTCCTTCTACCTGTTACAATACTTTTCAACGAATTTAATATACCCTTTTACTCTACGAGTAACGGGTATAAAAACGAAAAATAAAGCAGGAGGAAACGCTATAGTCGAGTGCCGCGACTATAAGATACCCGTTACTGTTTTGCACAATTTTAAAATATTCACCACCACCGCCACCTATTGTCAGAGATAGCATGTTGAGTAACTGATAGTGACGCCACTATAGTTCCTGATCAAGAATACATATACTTTATAGGGTCGGAAACGATTCCTTCTACCTGTTACATTACTTTTCAACGAATTTAATATACCCTTTTACTCTACGAGTAACGGGTATAAAAACGAAAAATAAAGCAGGAGGAAACGCTGTAGTCGTGTGCCGCGACTATAAGATTCCCGTTATTGTTTTGCACAATATTAAAATATTTATTTTTCTAATGGAAATTCACAAGGCGCCACCTATTGTCAGAAATAGCATGTTGAGTAACTGATAGTGACGTCACTATAGTTCCTGATCTCAGCGTTCATACGGACAGACGGACGGACTGACGGACTGACGGACATGGCTCAATCGATATCGCTATTGATCCTGATCAAGAACACATATACTTTATAGGGTCGGAAACGCTTCCCTCTACCTCTTACAAACATTTCAACGGATCTAATATACCCTTTTACTCTACGAGTAACTGGTGTAAAAACGAAAAATAAATTAGGGGGAAACGCTATAGTCAAGTGCCGCGACTATAAGATACCCGTTACTGTTTTCCACAATTTTAAAGTATTCATTTTGCTAGTGGAAATTCACAATAATTTTCATTTTTCTAGTGGAAATTCACAAGGCGCCGCCTATTGTCAGAGATAGCATGTTGAGTAACTGATAGTAACGTCACTATAGTTCCTGAGATCTCAGCGTTCATACGGATAGACGGACGGACTGACGCACATGGCTCAATCGATATCGCTATTGATCTGATCAAGAACATATATATAGGGTCGGAAACGCTTCCTTCTACCTATTACATACTTTTCAACGAATCTAATATACCCTTTTACTCTACGAGTAACGGGTATAAAAACGAAAAATAAAACAGGAGGAAACGCTATAGTCGAGTGCCGCGACTATAAGATACCCGTTACTGTTTTACACAATTTTAAAATTTTCATTTTACTAGTGGTAATTCACAAGGCGCCACCTATTTTCAGAGATAGCATGTTGAGTAACTGATAGTAACGTCACTATAGTTCCTGAGATCGCAGCGTTCATACGGACAGACGGACAGAATGACGGACATGGTTCAATCGACATCGCTATTGATCCTGATCAAGAATATATATACTTTATAGGGTCGGAAACTCTTCCTTCTATCTGTTACATACTTTTCAACGAATCTAATATACCCTTTTACTCTACGAGTAACGGGTATAAAAACGAAAAATAAATTAGGGGGAAACGCTATAGTCAAGTGCCGCGACTATAAGATACCCGTTACTGTTTTCCACAATTTTAAAGTATTCATTTTGCTAGTGGAAATTCACAATAATTTTCATTTTTCTAGTGGAAATTCACAAGGCGCCGCCTATTGTCAGAGATAGCATGTTGAGTAACTGATAGTAACGTCACTATAGTTCCTGAGATCTCAGCGTTCAAACGGACAGAATGACAGACATGGCTCAATCGACATTGCTATTGATCCTGATCAAGAATATATATACTTTAGAGGGTCGAAAACTCTTCCTTCTACCTGTTACAATAGTTTTCAACGAATCTAATATACCCTTTTACTCTACGAGTAACGGGTATAAAAACGAAAAATAAAGCAGGAAGAAACGCTATAGTCGTGTGCCGCGACTATAAGATACCCGTTATTGTTTTGCACAATATTAAAATATTTATTTTTCTAGTGGAAATTCACAAGGCGCCACCTATTGTCTGAAATATCGTGTTGAGTAACTGATAGTGACGCCACTATAGTTCCTGATCTCAGCGTTCATACGGACAGACGGACTGACGGACATGGCTCAATCGATATCGCTATTGATCTGATCAAGAACATATATATAGGGTCGGAAACGCTTCCTTCTACCTGTTACATACTTTTCAACGAGTCTAATATACCCTTTTACTCTACGAGTAACGGGTATAAAAACGAAAAATAAAACAGGAGGAAACGCTATAGTCGAGTGCCGCGACTATAAGATACCCGTTACTGTTTTACACAATTTTAAAATTTTCATTTTGCTAGTGGAAATTCACAAGGCGCCACCTATTGTCAGAGGTAGCATGTTGAGTAACTGATAGTGACGTCACTATAGTTCCTGAGATCTCAACGTTCATACGGACAGACGGACAGACTGACGGACATGGCTCATTCGATATCGCTATTGATCCTGATCAAGAATATATATACCTTATATGGTCGGAAACGCTTCCTTCTACCTGTTACATACTTTTCAACGAATCTAATATACCCTTTTACTCTACGAGTAACGGGTATAAAAACGAAAAATAAAGCAGGAGGAAACGCTATAGTCAAGTGCCGCGACTATAAGATACCCGTTTTTGTTTTACACAAGTTTAAAATATTCATTTTGCTAGTGAAAATTCACAAGGCGCCACATATTGTCAGGGATAGCATGTTGAGTAACTGATAGTGACGCCACTATAGTTCCTGATCAAGAATACATATACCTTATAGGGTCAGAAACGATTCCTTCTACCCGTTATATACTTTTCAACGAATCGAAAATACCCTTTTACTCCATGAGTAACGAAAACTAAAACAGGAGGTAAGGCTATAGTCGAGTGCCGCGACTATAAGATACCCGTTACTGTTTTACACAATTTTAAAATTTTCATTTTGCTAGTGGAAATTCACAAGGCGCCACCTATTGTCAGAGATAGCATGTTGAGTAACTGATAGTGACGTCACTATAGTTCCTGAGATCTCAGCGTTCATACGGACAGACGGACAGACTGACGGACATGGCTCATTCGATATCGCTATTGATCCTGATCAAGAATATATATACTTTATATGGTCGGAAACGCTTCCTTCTACCTGTTACATACTTTTCAACGAATCTAATATACCCTTTTACTCTACGAGTAACGGGTATAAAAACGAAAAATAAAACAGGAGGAAACGCTATAGTCGAGTGCCGCGACTATAAGATACCCGTTACTGTTTTACACAATTTTAAAATTTTCATTTTGCTAGTGGAAATTCACAAGGCGCCACCTATTGTCAGAGATAGCATGTTGAGTAACTGATAGTGACGTCACTATAGTTCCTGAGATCTCAGCGTTCATACGGACAGACGGACAGACTGACGGACATGGCTCATTCGATATCGCTATTGATCCTGATCAAGAATATATATACTTTATATGGTCGGAAACGCTTCCTTCTACCTGTTACATACTTTTCAACGAATCTAATATACCCTTTTACTCTACGAGTAACGGGTATAAAAACGAAAAATAAAGCAGGAGGAAACGCTATAGTCAAGTGCCGCGACTATAAGATACCCGTTTTTGTTTTACACAAGTTTAAAATATTCATTTTGCTATTGGAAATTCACAAGGCGCCACATATTGTCAGGGATAGCATGTTGAGTAACTGATAGAGACTCTACTATAGTTCCTGATCAAGAATACATATACCTTATAGGGTCGGAAACGATTCCTTCTACCTGTTATATACTTTTCAACGAATCTAAAATACCCTTTTACTCTACGAGTAACGGGTATAAAAACGAAAAATAAAACAGGAGGAAACGCTATAGTCGAGTGCCGCGACTATAAGATACCCGTTGCTGTTTTACACAATTTTAAAATTTTCATTTTGCTAGTGGAAATTCACAAGGCGCCACCTATTGTCAGAGATAGCATGTTGAGTAACTGATAGTGACGTCACTATAGTTCCTGAGATCTCAGCGTTCATACGGACAGACGGACGGACTGACGGACATGGCTCATTCGATATCGCTATTTATCCTGATCAAGAATATATAAACTTTATATGGTCGGAAACGCTTCCTTCTACCTGTTACATACTTTTCAACGAATTTAATATACCCTTTTACTTTAGGAGTAACGGGTATAACAACGAAAAATAAAACAGAAGGAAACGCCATAGTCGAGTGCCGCGACTATAAGATACCCATAACTGTTTTACACAATTTTAAAATTTTCATTTTGCTAGTGGAAATTCACAAGGCGCCACCTATTGTCAGAGATAGCATGTTGAGTAACTGATAGTGACGTCACTATAGTTTCTGAGCCGCGACTATAAGATACCCGTTACTGTTTTACACAATTTTAAAATATTCATTTTGCTAGTGGAAATTCACAAGGCGCCACCTATTGTCAGAGATAGCATGTTGAGTAACTGATAGTGACGTCACTATAGTTCCTGAGATCTCAGCGTTCATACGGACAGACGGACGGCCTGACGGACATGGCTCATTCGATATCGCTATTTATCCTGATCAAGAATATATATACTTTATATGGTCGGAAACGCTTCCTTCTACCTGTTACATACTTTTCAACGAATTTAATATACCCTTTTACTTTAGGAGTAACGGGTATAACAACGAAAAATAAAACAGAAGGAAACGCCATAGCCGAGTGCCGCGACTATAAGATACCCATAACTGTTTTACACAATTTTAAAATTTTCATTTTGCTAGTGGAAATTCACAAGGCGCCACCTATTGTCAGAGATAGCATGTTGAGTAACTGATAGTGACGTCACTATAGTTTCTGTGATCTCAGCGTTCATACGGACAGACTGACGGACATGGCTCAATCGATATCGCTATTGATCCTGATGAAGAATATATACTTTAAAGGCTCCTTCTACCTGTTACATACTTTTCAACGAATCTAATATACCCTTTTTTCTTCGAGTGACGGGTATAAAAACGAAAAATAAATTAGGAGGAAACGCTATAGTCAAGTGCCGCGACTATAAGATACCCGTTACTGTTTTACACAATTTTAAAATATTCATTTCGCTAGTGGATATTCACAAGGCGCCACCTATTGTCAGAGATAGCATGTTGAGTAACTGATAGTGACGCCACTATAGTTCCTGATCAAGAATACATATACTTTATAGGGTCGGAAACGATTCCTTCTACCTGTTATATAGTTATCAACAAATCGAAAATACCCTTTTACTCTACGAGTAACGGATATAAAACGAAAAATAAAAACAGGAGGAAAGGCTATAGTCGAGTGCAGCGACTATAAAATACCCGTTACTGTTTTACACAATTTTAAAATATTCATTTTGCTAGTGGAATTTCACAAGGCGCTACCTATTGTCAAAGATAGCATGTTGAGTAACTGATAGTGACGTAACTATAGTTCCTGAGATCTCAGCGTTCATACGGACAGACGGACAGACTGACGGACATGGCTCAATCGACATCGCTATTGATCCTGATGAAGAATATATATACTTTTTATAGGGTCGGAAACGTTTCCTTCTACCTTTTACATACTTTTCAACGAATCTAATATACCCTTTTACTCTTCGAGTGACGGGTATAAAAACGAAAAATAAATTAGGAGGAAACGCTTTAGTCAAGTGCCGCGACTATAAGATACCCGTTACTGTTTTACACAATTTTAAAATATTCATTTTGCTAGTGGAAATTCACAAGGCACCACCTATTGTCAGAGATAGCATGTTGAGTAACTGATAGTGACGCCACTATAGTTCCTGATCAAGAATACATATACTTTATAGGGTCGGAAACGATTCCTTCTACCTGTTATATAGTTATCAACAAATCGAAAATACCCTTTTACTCTACGAGTAACGGATATAAAAACGAAAAATAAAACAGGAGGAAAGGCTATAGTCGAGTGCAGCGACTATAAAATGGCTCAATCGATATCGCTATTGATCTGATCAAGAACATATATATAGGGTCGGAAACGCTTCCTTCTACCTGTTACATACTTTTCAACGAGTCTAATATACCCTTTTACTCTACGAGTAACGGGTATAAAAACGAAAAATAAAACAGGAGGAAACGCTATAGTCGAGTGCCGCGACTATAAGATACCCGTTACTGTTTTACACAATTTTAAAATTTTCATTTTGCTAGTGGAAATTCACAAGGCGCCACCTATTGTCAGAGGTAGCATGTTGAGTAACTGATAGTGACGTCACTATAGTTCCTGAGATCTCAACGTTCATACGGACAGACGGACAGACTGACGGACATGGCTCATTCGATATCGCTATTGATCCTGATCAAGAATATATATACCTTATATGGTCGGAAACGCTTCCTTCTACCTGTTACATACTTTTCAACGAATCTAATATACCCTTTTACTCTACGAGTAACGGGTATAAAAATGAAAAATAAAGCAGGAGGAAACGCTATAGTCAAGTGCCGCGACTATAAGATACCCGTTTTTGTTTTACACAAGTTTAAAATATTCATTTTGCTAGTGAAAATTCACAAGGCGCCACATATTGTCAGGGATAGCATGTTGAGTAACTGATAGTGACGCCACTATAGTTCCTGATCAAGAATACATATACCTTATAGGGTCAGAAACGATTCCTTCTACCCGTTATATACTTTTCAACGAATCGAAAATACCCTTTTACTCCATGAGTAACGAAAACTAAAACAGGAGGTAAGGCTATAGTCGAGTGCCGCGACTATAAGATACCCGTTACTGTTTTACACAATTTTAAAATATTCATTTTGCTAGTGGAAATTCACAAGGCGCCACCTATTGTCAGAGATAGCATGTTGAGTAACTGATAGAGATGCCACTATAGTTCCTGAGATCTCAGCGTTCATACGGACAGACGGACAGAATGACGGACATGGTTCAATCGACATCGCTATTGATCCTGATCAAGAATATATATACTTTATAGGGTCGGAAACTCTTCCTTCTATCTGTTACATACTTTTCAACGAATCTAATATACCCTTTTACTCTACGAGTAACGGGTATAACAACGAAAAATAAATTAGGGGGAAACGCTATAGTCAAGTGCCGCGACTATAAGATACCCGTTACTGTTTTCCACAATTTTAAAATATTCATTTTGCTAGTGGAAATTCACAAGAATTTTCATTTTTCTAGTGGAAATTCACAAGGCGCCGCCTATTGTCAGAGATAGCATGTTAAGTAACTGATAGTAACGTCACTATAGTTCCTGAGATCTCAGCGTTCAAACGGACAGAATGACAGACATGGCTCAATCGACATTGCTGTTGATCCTGATCAAGAATATATATACTTTAGAGGGTCGAAAACTCTTCCTTCTACCTGTTACAATACTTTTCAACGAATCTAATATACCCTTTTACTCTACGAGTAACGGGTATAAAAACGAAAAATAAAGCAGGAAGAAACGCTATAGTCGTGTGCCGCGACTATAAGATACCCGTTATTGTTTTGCACAATATTAAAATATTTATTTTTCTAGTGGAAATTCACAAGGCGCCACCTATTGTCAGAAATATCATGTTGAGTAACTGATAGTGACGTCACTATAGTTCCTGGTCTCAGCGTTCATACGGACAGACGGACTGACGGACATGGCTCAATCGATATCGCTATTGATCTGATCAAGAACATATATATAGGGTCGGAAACGCTTCCTTCTACCTGTTACATACTTTTCAACGAGTCTAATATACCCTTTTACTCTACGAGTAACGGGTATAAAAACGAAAAATAAAAACAGGAGGGAAACGCTATAGTCGAGTGCCGCGACTATAAGATACCCGTTACTGTTTTACACAATTTTAAAATATTTATTTTTCTAGTGGAAATTCACAAGGCGCCACCTATTGTCAGAAATATCATGTTGAGTAACTGATAGTGACGTCACTATAGTTCCTGGTCTCAGCGTTCATACGGACAGACGGACTGACGGACATGGCTCAATCGATATCGCTATTGATCTGATCAAGAACATATATATAGGGTCGGAAACGCTTCCTTCTACCTGTTACATACTTTTCAACGAATCTAGTATACCCTTTTACTCTACGAGTAACGGGTATAAAAACGAAAAATAAAAGCAGGAGGAAACGCTATAGTCAAGTGCCGCGACTATAAGATACCCGTTTTTGTTTTACACAAGTTTAAAATATTCATTTTGCTATTGGAAATTCACAAGGCGCCACATATTGTCAGGGATAGCATGTTGAGTAACTGATAGAGACTCTACTATAGTTCCTGATCAAGAATACATATACCTTATAGGGTCGGAAACGATTCCTTCTACCTGTTATATACTTTTCAACGAATCTAAAATACCCTTTTACTCTACGAGTAACGGGTATAAAAACGAAAAATAAAACAGGAGGAAACGCTATAGTCGAGTGCCGCGACTATAAGATACCCGTTGCTGTTTTACACAATTTTAAAATTTTCATTTTGCTAGTGGAAATTCACAAGGCGCCACCTATTGTCAGAGATAGCATGTTGAGTAACTGATAGTGACGTCACTATAGTTCCTGAGATCTCAGCGTTCATACGGACAGACGGACGGACTGACGGACATGGCTCATTCGATATCGCTATTTATCCTGATCAAGAATATATAAACTTTATATGGTCGGAAACGCTTCCTTCTACCTGTTACATACTTTTCAACGAATTTAATATACCCTTTTACTTTAGGAGTAACGGGTATAACAACGAAAATAAAACAGAAGGAAACGCCATAGTCGAGTGCCGCGACTATAAGATACCCATAACTGTTTTACACAATTTTAAAATTTTCATTTTGCTAGTGGAAATTCACAAGGCGCCACCTATTGTCAGAGATAGCATGTTGAGTAACTGATAGTGACGTCACTATAGTTTCTGAGCCGCGACTATAAGATACCCGTTACTGTTTTACACAATTTTAAAATTTTCATTTTGCTAGTGGAAATTCACAAGGCGCCACCTATTGTCAGAGATAGCATGTTGAGTAACTGATAGTGACGTCACTATAGTTCCTGAGATCTCAGCGTTCATACGGACAGACGGACGGCCTGACGGACATGGCTCATTCGATATCGCTATTTATCCTGATCAAGAATATATATACTTTATATGGTCGGAAACGCTTCCTTCTACCTGTTACATACTTTTCAACGAATTTAATATACCCTTTTACTTTAGGAGTAACGGGTATAACAACGAAAAATAAAACAGAAGGAAACGCCATAGCCGAGTGCCGCGACTATAAGATACCCATAACTGTTTTACACAATTTTAAAATTTTCATTTTGCTAGTGGAAATTCACAAGGCGCCACCTATTGTCAGAGATAGCATGTTGAGTAACTGATAGTGACGTCACTATAGTTTCTGTGATCTCAGCGTTCATACGGACAGACTGACGGACATGGCTCAATCGATATCGCTATTGATCCTGATGAAGAATATATACTTTAAAGGCTCCTTCTACCTGTTACATACTTTTCAACGAATCTAATATACCCTTTTTTCTTCGAGTGACGGGTATAAAAACGAAAAATAAATTAGGAGGAAACGCTATAGTCAAGTGCCGCGACTATAAGATACCCGTTACTGTTTTACACAATTTTAAAATATTCATTTTGCTAGTGGATATTCACAAGGCGCCACCTATTGTCAGAGATAGCATGTTGAGTAACTGATAGTGACGCCACTATAGTTCCTGATCAAGAATACATATACTTTATAGGGTCGGAAACGATTCCTTCTACCTGTTATATAGTTATCAACAAATCGAAAATACCCTTTTACTCTACGAGTAACGGATATAAAAACGAAAAATAAAACAGGAGGAAAGGCTATAGTCGAGTGCAGCGACTATAAAATGGCTCAATCGATATCGCTATTGATCCTGATGAAGAATATATACCTTATAGGGTCGGAAACGCTTGCCTCTACCTATTACATACTTTTCAACGAATCTAATATACCCTTTTACTCTTCGAGTGACGGGTATAAAAACGAAAAATAAATTAGGAGGAAACGCTATAGTCGAGTGCCGCGACTATAAGATACCCGTTACTGTTTTACACAATTTTAAAATTTTCATTTTGCTAGTGGAAATTCACAAGGCGCCACCTATTGTCAGAGATAGCATGTTGAGTAACTGATAGTGACGTCACTATAGTTCCTGAGATCTCAGCGTTCATACGGACAGACGGACGGCCTGACGGACATGGCTCATTCGATATCGCTATTTATCCTGATCAAGAATATATATACTTTATATGGTCGGAAACGCTTCCTTCTACCTGTTACATACTTTTCAACGAATTTAATATACCCTTTTACTTTAGGAGTAACGGGTATAACAACGAAAAATAAAACAGAAGGAAACGCCATAGCCGAGTGCCGCGACTATAAGATACCCATAACTGTTTTACACAATTTTAAAATTTTCATTTTGCTAGTGGAAATTCACAAGGCGCCACCTATTGTCAGAGATAGCATGTTGAGTAACTGATAGTGACGTCACTATAGTTTCTGTGATCTCAGCGTTCATACGGACAGACTGACGGACATGGCTCAATCGATATCGCTATTGATCCTGATGAAGAATATATACTTTAAAGGCTCCTTCTACCTGTTACATACTTTTCAACGAATCTAATATACCCTTTTTTCTTCGAGTGACGGGTATAAAAACGAAAAATAAATTAGGAGGAAACGCTATAGTCAAGTGCCGCGACTATAAGATACCCGTTACTGTTTTACACAATTTTAAAATATTCATTTTGCTAGTGGATATTCACAAGGCGCCACCTATTGTCAGAGATAGCATGTTGAGTAACTGATAGTGACGCCACTATAGTTCCTGATCAAGAATACATATACTTTATAGGGTCGGAAACGATTCCTTCTACCTGTTATATAGTTATCAACAAATCGAAAATACCCTTTTACTCTACGAGTAACGGATATAAAAACGAAAAATAAAACAGGAGGAAAGGCTATAGTCGAGTGCAGCGACTATAAAATGGCTCAATCGATATCGCTATTGATCCTGATGAAGAATATATACCTTATAGGGTCGGAAACGCTTGCCTCTACCTATTACATACTTTTCAACGAATCTAATATACCCTTTTACTCTTCGAGTGACGGGTATAAAAACGAAAAATAAATTAGGAGGAAACGCTATAGTCGAGTGCCGCGACTATAAGATACCCGTTACTGTTTTACACAATTTTAAAATTTTCATTTTGCTAGTGGAAATTCACAAGGCGCCACCTATTGTCAGAGATAGCATGTTGAGTAACTGATAGTGACGTCACTATAGTTCCTGAGATCTCAGCGTTCATACGGACAGACGGACAGACTGACGGACATGGCTCATTCGATATCGCTATTGATCCTGATCAAGAATATATATACTTTATATGGTCGGAAACGCTTCCTTCTACCTGTTTCATACTTTTCAACGAATCTAATATACCCTTTTACTCTACGAGTAACGGGTATAAAAACGAAAAATAAAGCAGGAGGAAACGCTATAGTCAAGTGCCGCGACTATAAGATACCCGTTTTTGTTTTACACAAGTTTAAAATTTTCATTTTCCTAGTGGAAATTCACAAGGCGCCACATATTCTCAGGGATAGCATGTTGAGTAACTGATAGAGACTCCACTATAGTTCCTGATCAAGAATACATATACCTTATAGGGTCAGAAACGATACCTTCTACCCGTTATATACTTTTCAACGAATCGAAAATACCCTTTTACTCCATGAGTAACGAAAACTAAAACAGGAGGTAAGGCTATAGTCGAGTGCCGCGACTATAAGATACCCGTTACTGTTTTACACCATTTTAAAATATTCATTTTGCTAGTGGAAATTCACAAGGCGCCACCTATTGTCAGAGATAGCATGTTGAGTAACTGATAGTGACGTACCTATAGTTCCTGAGATCTCAGTGCCCATACGGACAGACGGACAGACTAACGGACATGGCTCAATAGAGATCGCTATTGATCCTGATAAAGAATATATATACTTTATAGGGTCGGAAACGCTTCCTTCTACCTGTTATATAGTTTTCAAAGCATCGAAAATACCCTTTTACTCTACGAGTAACGGATATAAAAACGAAAAATAAAACAGGAGGAAAGGCTATAGTCGAGTGCAGCGACTATAAGATACCCGTTACTGTTTTACACAATTTTAAAATATTCATTTTGCTAGTGGATATTCACAAGGCGCCACCTGTTGTCAGAGATAGCATGTTGAGTAACTGATAGAGATGCCACTATAGTTCCTGATCAAGAATACATATACTTTATAGGGTCGGAAACGATTCCTTCTACCTGTTATATACTTTTCAACGAATCTAAAATACCCTTTTACTCTACGAGTAACGGGTATAAAAACGAAAAATAAAACAGGAGGAAACGCTATAGTCGAGTGCCGCGACTATAAGATACCCGTTACTGATTTACACAATTTTAAAATTTTCATTTTGCTAGTGGAAATTCACAAGGCGCCACCTATTGTCAGAGATAGCATGTTGAGTAACTGATAGTGACGTCACTATAGTTCCTGAGATCTCAGCGTTCATACGGACAGACGGACGGACTGACGGACATGGCTCATTCGATATCGCTATTTATCCTGATCAAGAATATATAAACTTTATATGGTCGGAAACGCTTCCTTCTACCTGTTACATACTTTTCAACGAATTTAATATACCCTTTTACTTTAGGAGTAACGGGTATAACAACGAAAAATAAAACAGAAGGAAACGCCATAGTCGAGTGCCGCGACTATAAGATACCCATAACTGTTTTACACAATTTTAAAATTTTCATTTTGCTAGTGGAAATTCACAAGGCGCCACCTATTGTCAGAGATAGCATGTTGAGTAACTGATAGTGACGTCACTATAGTTTCTGAGCCGCGACTATAAGATACCCGTTACTGTTTTACACAATTTTAAAATTTTCATTTTGCTAGTGGAAATTCACAAGGCGCCACCTATTGTCAGAGATAGCATGTTGAGTAACTGATAGTGACGTCACTATAGTTCCTGAGATCTCAGCGTTCATACGGACAGACGGACGGCCTGACGGACATGGCTCATTCGATATCGCTATTTATCCTGATCAAGAATATATATACTTTATATGGTCGGAAACGCTTCCTTCTACCTGTTACATACTTTTCAACGAATTTAATATACCCTTTTACTTTAGGAGTAACGGGTATAACAACGAAAAATAAAACAGAAGGAAACGCCATAGCCGAGTGCCGCGACTATAAGATACCCATAACTGTTTTACACAATTTTAAAATTTTCATTTTGCTAGTGGAAATTCACAAGGCGCCACCTATTGTCAGAGATAGCATGTTGAGTAACTGATAGTGACGTCACTATAGTTTCTGTGATCTCAGCGTTCATACGGACAGACTGACGGACATGGCTCAATCGATATCGCTATTGATCCTGATGAAGAATATATACTTTAAAGGCTCCTTCTACCTGTTACATACTTTTCAACGAATCTAATATACCCTTTTTTCTTCGAGTGACGGGTATAAAAACGAAAAATAAATTAGGAGGAAACGCTATAGTCAAGTGCCGCGACTATAAGATACCCGTTACTGTTTTACACAATTTTAAAATATTCATTTTGCTAGTGGATATTCACAAGGCGCCACCTATTGTCAAAGATAGCATGTTGAGTAACTGATAGTGACGTAACTATAGTTCCTGAGATCTCAGCGTTCATACGGACAGACGGACAGACTGACGGACATGGCTCAATCGACATCGCTATTGATCCTGATGAAGAATATATATACTTTATAGGGTCGGAAACGTTTCCTTCTACCTTTTACATACTTTTCAACGAATCTAATATACCCTTTTACTCTTCGAGTGACGGGTATAAAAATGAAAAATAAATTAGGAGGAAACGCTGTAGTCAAGTGCCGCGACTATAAGATACCCGTTACTGTTTTACACAATTTTAAAATATTCATTTTGCTAGTGGAAATTCACAAGGCGCCACCTACTGTCAGAGATAGCATGTTGAGTAACTGATAGTGACGTCACTATAGTTCCTGAGATCTCAGCGTTCATACGGACAGACGGACAGACTAACGGACGTGGCTTAATAGAGATCGCTATTGATCCTGATAAAGAATATATATACTCTATAGGGTCGGAAACGCTTCCCTCTACCTATTACATACTTTTCAACGAATCTAATATACCCTTTTACTCTTCGAGTGACGGGTATAAAAACGAAAAATAAATTAGGAGGAAACGCTATAGTCAAGTGCCGCGACTATAAGATACCCGTTACTGTTTTACACAATTTTAAAATATTCATTTTGCTAGTGGATATTCACAAGGCGCCACCTATTGTCAGAGATAGCATGTTGAGTAACTGATAGTGACGCCACTATAGTTCCTGATCAAGAATACATATACTTTATAGGGTCGGAAACGATTCCTTCTAGCTGTTATAGAGTTTTCAACAAATCGAAAATACCCTTTTACTCTACGAGTAACGGATATAAAAACGTAAAATAAAACAGGAGGAAAGGCTATAGTAGAGTGCAGCGACTATAAAATACCCGTTACTGTTTTACACAATTTTAAAATATTCATTTTGCTAGTGGAATTTCACAAGGCGCCACCTATTGTCAGAGATAGCATGTTGAGTAACTGATAGTGACGTAACTATAGTTCCTGAGATCTCAGCGTTCATACGGACAGACGGACGGACTGACGGACCTGGCTTCAATCAACCCTTTTACTCTACGAGTAACGGGTGTAAAAACGAAAAATAAAACAGGACCGCGACTATAAGATACCCGTTACTGTTTTACACAATTTAAAAATATTCATTTTGCTAGTGGAAATTCAGAAGGCGCCACCTATTGTCAGAGATAGCATGTTGAGTAACTGATAGTAACGTCACTATAGTTCCTGATCAAGAACACATATACCTTATAGGGTCGGAAACGATTCCTTCTACCTGTTATACACTTTTCAACGAATCTAAAATACCCTTTTACTCTTAGAGTGACGGGTATAAAAACGAAAAATAAATTAGGAGGAAACGCTAAGTTCGAGTGCCGCGACTATAAGATACCCGTTACTGTTTTACACAATTTTAAAATATTCATTTTGCTAGTGGAAATTCACAAGGCGCCACCTATTGTCAGAGATAGCATGTTGAGTAACTGATAATGACGGGTATAAGATACCCGTTACTGATTTACATAATTTTAAAATATTCATTTTGCTAGTGGAAATTCACAAAGCGCCACCTATTGTCAGAGTTAGCATGTTAAGTAACTGATAGTGACGTCACTATAGTTCCTGAGATCTCAACGTTCATACGGACAGACGGACAGACTGACGGACATGGCTCAATCGACATCTCTATTGATCCTGATGAAGAATATATACCCTTTATAGGGTCGGAAACGTTTCCTTCTACCTTTTATATACTTTTCAACGAATCTAATATAGCCTTTTACTCTTCGAGTGACGGGTATAAAAACGAAAAATAAATTAGGAGGAAACGCTATAGTCAAGTGCCGCGACTATAAGATACCCGTTACTGTTTTACACAATTTTAAAATATTCATTTTGCTTGTGGATATTCACAAGGCGCCACCTGTTGTCAGAGTTAGCATGTTGAGTAACTGATAGAGATGCCACTATAGTTCCTGATCAAGAAAACATATACTTTATAGGGTCGGAAACGATTCCTTCTACCTGTAACATACTTTTCAACGAATCTAATATACCCTTTTACTCTACGAGTAACGGGTATAAAAATGAAACATAAAACAGGAGGAAACGCTACATTCGAGTGCCGCGACTATAAGATACCCGTTACTGTTTTGCACAAGCTAAAAATATTCATTGTGGAAATTCACAAGGCGCCACCTATTGTCAGAGATAGCATGTTGAGTAACTGAGAGAGACTCCACTATAGTTCCTGATCAAGAATACATATACCTTATAGGGTCAGAAACGAATCCTTCTACCCGTTATATACTTTTCAACGAATCGAAAATACCCTTTTACTCCATGAGTAACGAAAAATAAAACAGGAGGTAAGGCTAAAGTCGAGTGCCGCGACTATAAGATACACGTTACTGTTTTACACAATTTTAAAATATTCATTTTGCTAGTGGAAATTCACAAGGCGCTACCTATTGTCAGAGATAGCATGTTGAGTAACTGATAGTGACGTACCTATAGTTCCTGAGATCTCAGTGTTCATACGGACAGACGGACAGACGGACAGACTAACGGACATGGCTCAATAGAGATCGCTATTGATCCTGATAAAGAATATATATACTTTATAGGGTCGGAAACGCTTCCTTCTACCTGTTATATAGTTTTCAACGAATCGAAAATACCCTTTTACTCTACGAGTAACGGATATAAAAACGAAAAATAAAACAGGAGGAAAGGCTATAGTCGAGTGCAGCGACTATAAGATACCCGTTACTGTTTTGCACAAGTTTAAAATATTCATTGTGGAAATTCACAAGGCGCCACCTATTGTCAGAGATAGCATGTTGAGTAACTGATAGAGACTCTACTATAGTTCCTGATCAAGAATACATATACCTTATAGGGTCGGAAACGATTCCTTCTACCTGTTATATACTTTTCAACGAATCTAAAATACCCTTTTACTCTACGAGTAACGGGTATAAAAACGAAAAATAAAACAGGAGGAAACGCTATAGTCGAGTGCCGCGACTATAAGATACCCGTTACTGTTTTACACAATTTTAAAATTTTCATTTTGCTAGTGGAAATTCACAAGGCGCCACCTATTGTCAGAGATAGCATGTTGAGTAACTGATAGTGACGCCACTATAGTTCCTGATCAAGAATACATATACTTTATAGGGTCGGAAACGATTCCTTCTAGCTGTTATAGAGTTTTCAACAAATCGAAAATACCCTTTTACTCTACGAGTAACGGATATAAAAACGTAAAATAAAACAGGAGGAAAGGCTATAGTAGAGTGCAGCGACTATAAAATACCCGTTACTGTTTTACACAATTTTAAAATATTCATTTTGCTAGTGGAATTTCACAAGGCGCCACCTATTGTCAGAGATAGCATGTTGAGTAACTGATAGTGACGTAACTATAGTTCCTGAGATCTCAGCGTTCATACGGACAGACGGACGGACTGACGGACCTGGCTCAATCAACCCTTTTACTCTACGAGTAACGGGTGTAAAAACGAAAAATAAAACAGGACCGCGACTATAAGATACCCGTTACTGTTTTACACAATTTTAAAATATTCATTTTGCTAGTGGAAATTCAGAAGGCGCCACCTATTGTCAGAGATAGCATGGTGAGTAACTGATAGTAACGTCACTATAGTTCCTGATCAAGAACACATATACCTTATAGGGTCGGAAACGATTCCTTCTACCTGTTATATACTTTTCAACGAATCTAAAATACCCTTTTACTCTTAGAGTGACGGGTATAAAAAAGAAAAATAAATTAGGAGGAAACGCTAAGTTCGAGTGCCGCGACTATAAGATACCCGTTACTGTTTTACACAATTTTAAAATATTCATTTTGCTAGTGGAAATTCACAAGGCGCCACCTATTGTCAGAGATAGCATGTTGAGTAACTGATAATGACGGGTATAAGATACCCGTTACTGATTTACATAATTTTAAAATATTCATTTTGCTAGTGGAAATTCACAAAGCGCCACCTATTGTCAGAGTTAGCATGTTAAGTAACTGATAGTGACGTCACTATAGTTCCTGAGATCTCAACATTCATACGGACAGACGGACAGACTGACGGACATGGCTCAATCGACATCTCTATTGATCCTGATGAAGAATATATACCCTTTATAGGGTCGGAAACGTTTCCTTCTACCTTTTATATACTTTTCAACGAATCTAATATAGCCTTTTACTCTTCGAGTGACGGGTATAAAAACGAAAAATAAATTAGGAGGAAACGCTATAGTCAAGTGCCGCGACTATAAGATACCCGTTACTGTTTTACACAATTTTAAAATATTCATTTTGCTTGTGGATATTCACAAGGCGCCACCTGTTGTCAGAGTTAGCATGTTGAGTAACTGATAGAGATGCCACTATAGTTCCTGATCAAGAAAACATATACTTTATAGGGTCGGAAACGATTCCTTCTACCTGTAACATACTTTTCAACGAATCTAATATACCCTTTTACTCTACGAGTAACGGGTATAAAAATGAAACATAAAACAGGAGGAAACGCTACATTCGAGTGCCGCGACTATAAGATACCCGTTACTGTTTTGCACAAGCTAAAAATATTCATTGTGGAAATTCACAAGGCGCCACCTATTGTCAGAGATAGCATGTTGAGTAACTGAGAGAGACTCCACTATAGTTCCTGATCAAGAATACATATACCTTATAGGGTCAGAAACGATTCCTTCTACCCGTTATATACTTTTCAACGAATCGAAAATACCCTTTTACTCCATGAGTAACGAAAAATAAAACAGGAGGTAAGGCTAAAGTCGAGTGCCGCGACTATAAGATACCCGTTACTGTTTTACACAATTTTAAAATATTCATTTTGCTAGTGGAAATTCACAAGGCGCTACCTATTGTCAGAGATAGCATGTTGAGTAACTGATAGTGACGTACCTATAGTTCCTGAGATCTCAGTGTTCATACGGACAGACGGACAGACGGACAGACGGACAGACTAACGGACATGGCTCAATAGAGATCGCTATTGATCCTGATAAAGAATATATATACTTTATAGGGTCGGAAACGCTTCCTTCTACCTGTTATATAGTTTTCAACGAATCGAAAATACCCTTTTACTCTACGAGTAACGGATATAAAAAACGAAAAAATAAAACAGGAGGAAAGGCTATAGTCGAGTGCAGCGACTATAAGATACCCGTTACTGTTTTGCACAAGTTTAAAATATTCATTGTGGAAATTCACAAGGCGCCACCTATTGTCAGAGATAGCATGTTGAGTAACTGATAGAGACTCTACTATAGTTCCTGATCAAGAATACATATACCTTATAGGGTCGGAAACGATTCCTTCTACCTGTTATATACTTTTCAACGAATCTAAAATACCCTTTTACTCTACGAGTAACGGGTATAAAAACGAAAAATAAAACAGGAGGGAAACGCTATAGTCGAGTGCTGCGACTATAAGATACCCGTTACTGTTTTACACAATTTTAAAATTTTCATTTTGCTAGTGGAAATTCACAAGGCGCCACCTATTGTCAGAGATAGCATGTTGAGTAACTGATAGTGACGTCACTATAGTTCCTGAGATCTCAGCGTTCATACGGACAGACGGACAGACTGACGGACATGGCTCAATCGACATCGCTATTGATCCTGATGAAGAATATATATACTTTATAGGGTCGGAAACGTTTCCTTCTACCTTTTACATACTTTTCAACGAATCTAATATACCCTTTTACTCTTCGAGTGACGGGTATAAAAACGAAAAATAAATTAGGAGGAAACGCTGTAGTCAAGTGCCGCGACTATAAGATACCCGTTACTGTTTTACACAATTTTAAAATATTCATTTTGCTAGTGGAAATTCACAAGGCACCACCTATTGTCAGAGATAGCATGTTGAGTAACTGATAGTGACGCCACTATAGTTCCTGATCAAGAATACATATACTTTATAGGGTCGGAAACGATTCCTTCTACCTGTTATATAGTTTTCAACAAATCGAAAATACCCTTTTACTCTACGAGTAACGGATATAAAAACGAAAAATAAAACAGGAGGAAAGGCTATAGTCGAGTGCAGCGACTATAAAATACCCGTTACTGTTTTACACAATTTTAAAATATTCATTTTGCTAGTGGAATTTCACAAGGCGCCACCTATTGTCAAAGATAGCATGTTGAGTAACTGATAGTGACGTAACTATAGTTCCTGAGATCTCAGCGTTCATACGGACAGACGGACAGACTGACGGACATGGCTCATTCGATATCGCTATTGATCCTGATCAAGAATATATATACTTTATATGGTCGGAAACGCTTCCTTCTACCTGTTACATACTTTTCAACGAATCTAATATACCCTTTTACTCTACGAGTAACGGGTATAAAAACGAAAAATAAAGCAGGAGGAAACGCTATAGTCAAGTGCCGCGACTATAAGATACCCGTTTTTGTTTTACACAAGTTTAAAATTTTCATTTTCCTAGTGGAAATTCACAAGGCGCCACATATTCTCAGGGATAGCATGTTGAGTAACTGATAGTGACGCCACTATAGTTCCTGATCAAGAATACATATACCTTATAGGGTCAGAAACGATTCCTTCTACCCGTTATATACTTTTCAACGAATCTAAAATACCCTTTTACTCCATGAGTAACGAATAAAAACTAAAAACAGGAGGGAAGGCTATAGTCGAGTGCCGCGACTATAAGATACCCGTTACTGTTTTACACAATTTTAAAATATTCATTTTGCTAGTGGAAATTCACAAGGCGCCACCTATTGTCAGAGATAGCATGTTGAGTAACTGATAGAGATGCCACTATAGTTCCTGAGATCTCAGCGTTCATACGGACAGACGGACAGACTGACGGACATGGCTCAATCGACATCTCTATTGATCCTGATGAAGAATATATAGCCTTTATAGGGTCGGAAACGTTTCCTTCTACCTTTTATATACTTTTCAACGAATCTAATATAGCCTTTTACTCTTCGAGTGACGGGTATAAAAACGAAAAATAAATTAGGAGGAAACGCTATAGTCAAGTGCCGCGACTATAAGATACCCGTTACTGTTTTACACAATTTTAAAATATTCATTTTGCTTGTGGATATTCACAAGGCGCCACCTGTTGTCAGAGTTAGCATGTTGAGTAACTGATAGAGATGCCACTATAGTTCCTGATCAAGAATACATATACTTTATAGGGTCGGAAACGATTCCTTCTACCTGTAACATACTTTTCAACGAATCTAATATACCCTTTTACTCTACGAGTAATGGGTATAAAAATGAAACAAAACAGGAGGAAACGCTACATTCGAGTGCCGCAACTATAAGATACCCGTTACTGTTTTGCACAAGATAAAAATATTCATTGTGGAAATTCACAAGGCGCCACCTATTGTCAGAGATAGCATGTTGAGTAACTGATAGAGACTCCACTATAGTTCCTGATCAAGAATACATATACCTTATAGGGTCGGAAACGATTCCTTCTACCTGTTATATACTTTTCAACGAATCGAAAATACCCTTTTACTCCACGAGTAACGGGAAAAAATAAAACAGGAGGAAACGCTATAGTCGAGTGCCGCGACTATAAGATACCCGTTACTGTTTTACACAATTTTAAAATTTTCATTTTGCTAGTGGAAATTCACAAGGCGCCACCTATTGTCAGAGATAGCATGTTGAGTAACTGATAGTGACGTCACCTATAGTTCCTGAGATCTCAGCGTTCATACGGACAGACGGACAGACTAACGGACATGGCTCAATAGAGATCGCTATTGATCCTGATAAAGAATATATATACTTTATAGGGTCGGAAACGCTTCCTTCTACCTGTTACATACTTTTCAACGAGTCTAATATACCCTTTTACTTCACGAGTAACGGGTATAAAAACGAAAAATAAAACAGGAGGAAACGCTATAGTCGAGTGCCGCGACTATAAGATACCCGTTACTGTTTTACACAATTTTAAAATTTTCATTTTGCTAGTGGATATTCACAAGGCGCCACCTATTGTCAGAGATAGCATGTTGAGTAACTGATAGAGACGCCACTATAGTTCCTGATCAAGAATACATATACTTTATAGGGTCGGAAACGATTCCTTCTACCTGTTATATACTTTCAACGAATCTAAAATACCCTTTTACTCTACGAGTAACGGGTATAAAAACGAAAAATAAAACAGGAGGAAACGCTATAGTCGAGTGCCGCGACTATAAGATACCCGTTACTGTTTTACACAATTTTAAAATTTTCATTTTGCTAGTGGAAATTCACAAGGCGCCACCTATTGTCAGAGATAGCATGTTGAGTAACTGATAGTGACGTCACTATAGTTCCTGAGATCTCAGCGTTCATACGGACAGACGGACGGACTGACGGACATGGCTCATTCGATATCGCTATTTATCCTGATCAAGAATATATATACTTTATATGTTCGGAAACGCTTCCTTCTACCTGTTACATACTTTTCAACGAATTTAATATACCCTTTAACTTTAGGAGTAACGGGTATAACGAAAAATAAAACAGAAGGAAACGCCATAGTCAAGTGCCGCGACTATAAGATACCCATAACTGTTTTACACAATTTTAAAATTTTCATTTTGCTAGTGGAAATTCACAAGGCGCCACCTATTGTCAGAGATAGCATGTTGAGTAACTGATAGTGACGTCACTATAGTTTCTGAGCCGCGACTATAAGATACCCGTTACTGTTTTACACAATTTTAAAATTTTCATTTTGCTAGTGGAAATTCACAAGGCGCCACCTATTGTCAGAGATAGCATGTTGAGTAACTGATAGTGACGTCACTATAGTTCCTGAGATCTCAGCGTTCATACGGACAGACGACGGACGGCCTGACGGACATGGCTCATTCGATATCGCTAATTTATCCTGATCAAGAATATATATACTTTATATGGTCAGGAAACGCTTCCTTCTACCTGTTACATACTTTTCAACGAATTTAATATACCCTTTTACTTTAGGAGTAACGGGTATAACAACGAAAAAATAAAACAGAAGGAAACGCCATAGCCGAGTGCCGCGACTATAAGATACCCATAACTGTTTTACACAATTTTAAAATTTTCATTTTGCTAGTGGAAATTCACAAGGCGCCACCTATTGTCAGAGATAGCATGTTGAGTAACTGATAGTGACGTCACTATAGTTTCTGAGATCTCAGCGTTCATACGGACAGACTAACGGACATGGCTCAATAGATATCGCTCTTGATCCTGATGAAGAATATATACTTTAAAGGCTCCTTCTACCTGTTACATACTTTTCAACGAATCTAATATACCCTTTTTTCTTCGAGTGACGGGTATAAAAACGAAAAATAAATTAGGAGGAAACGCTATAGTCAAGTGCCGCGACTATAAGACACCCGTAACTGTTTTACACAATTTTAAAATATTCATTGTGGAAATTCACAAGGCGCCACCTATTGTCAGAGATAGCATGTTGATTAACTGTTAGAGGCTCCTCTATAGTTCCTGATCAGGAATACATATACCTTATAGGGTCGGAAACGATTCCTCTTACCTGTTATATACTTTCAACGAATCTAAAATACCCTGTTACTCTACGAGTAACGGGTATAAAAACGAAAAATAAAACAGGAGGAAACGCTATAGTCGAGGGCCGCGACTATAAGATACCCGTAACTGTTTTACACAATTTTAAAATATTCATTTTGCTAGTGGAAATTCACAAGGCGCCACCTATTGTCAGAGATAGCATGTTGAGTAACTGATAGTGACGCCAGTTCCTGATCGCTTCTTTATAGGGGAACGTTCCTTCCTTTATATAGTTTTCAACAAATCGAAAATACCCTTTTACTCTACGAGTAACGGATATAAAAAACGAAAAATAAAACAGGAGGAAACGCTATAGTCGAGTGCAGCGACTATAAAATACCCGTTACTGTTTTACACAATTTTAAAATATTCATTTTGCTAGTGGAATTTCACAAGGCGCCACCTATTGTCAGAGATAGCATGTTGAGTAACTGATAGTGACGTAACTATAGTTCCTGAGATCTCAGCGTTCATACGGACAGACGAACAGACTGACGGACATGGCTCAATCGACATCGCTATTGATCCTGATGAAGAATATATATACTTTATAGGGTCGGAAACGTTTCCTTCTACCTTTTACATACTTTTCAACGAATCTAATATACCCTTTTACTCTTCGAGTGACGGGTATAAAAACGAAAAATAAATTAGGAGGAAACGCTGTAGTCAAGTGCCGCGACTATAAGATACCCGTTACTGTTTTACACAATTTTAAAATATTCATTTTGCTAGTGGAAATTCACAAGGCGCCACCTATTGTCAGAGATAGCATGTTGAGTAACTGATAGTGACGCCACTATAGTTCCTGATCAAGAATACATATACTTTATAGGGTCGGAAACGATTCCTTCTACCTGTTATATACTTTTCAACGAATCGAAAATACCCTTTTACTCTACGAGTAACGGATATAAAAACAAAAAATAAAACAGGAGGAAAGGCTATAGTCGAGTGCAGCGACTATAAGATACCCGTTACTATTTTACACAATTTTAAAATATTCATTTTGCTAGTGGAAATTCGAAAGGCGCCACCTATTGTCAGAGATAGCATTTTGAGTAACTGATAGTGACGTCACTATAGTTCCTGAGATCTCAGCGTTCATACGGACAGACGGACAGACTAACGGACATGGCTTAATAGAGATCGCTATTGATCCTGATGAAGAATATATATACTTTATAGGGTCGGAAACGCTTCCTTCTACCTGTAACATACTTTTCAATGAATCTAATATACCCTTTTACTCTTCGAGAGACGGGTATAAAAACGAAAAATAAATTAGGAGGAAACGCTATAGTCAAGTGCCGCGACTATAAGATACCCGTAAATGTTTTACACAATTTTAAAATATTCATTGTGGAAATTCAGAAGGCGCCACCTACTGTCAGAGATAGCATGTTGAGTAACTGATAGTGACGTCACTATAGTTCCTGAGATCTCAGCGTTCATACGGACAGACGGACAGACTAACGGACATGGCTTAATAGAGATCGCTATTGATCCTGATCAAGAATACATATACCTTATAGGGTCGGAAACGATTCCTTCTACCTGTTATATACTTTTCAACGAATCTAAAATACCCTGTTACTCTACGAGTAAGGGGTATAAAAACGAAAAATAAAACTGGAGGAAACACTATAGTCGAGTGCCGCGACTATAAGATACCCGTTACTGTTTTACACAATTTTAAAATATTCATTTTGCTAGTAGAAATTCACAAGGTGCCACCTATTGTCAGAGTTAGCATGTTGAGTAACTGATAGTGACGTCACTAAAGTTCCTGAGATCTCAGCGCTATACGGACAGACGGTCAGACAGACGGATAGACGGACTGGCGGACATGGCTCAATCGACATCGCTATTGATCCTGATGAGCAATATATATACTTTATAGGGTCGGAAACGCTGCCCTCTACCTGTTACATACTTTTCAACGAATCTAATATACCCTTTTACTCTACGAGTAACTGGTATAAAAACGTAAAATAAAACAGGAGGAAACGCTGTATTCGAGTGCCGCGACTATAAGATACCCGTTACTGATTTACACAATTTTAAAATATTCATTTTGCTAGTAGAAATTCACAAGGTGCCACCTATTGTCAGAGTTAGCATGTTGAGTAACTGATAGTGACGTCACTATAGTTCCTGAGATCTCAGCGTTCATACGGACAAACGGACGGACTGACGGACCTGGCTCAATCAACCCTTTTACTCTACGAGTAACGGGTGTAAAAACGAAAAATAAAACAGGAGGAAACGCCATAGTCGAGTGCCGCGACTATAAGATACCCGTTACTGTTTTACACAATTTTAAAATATTCATTTTGCTAGTGGAAATTCAGAAGGCGCCACCTATTGTCAGAGATAGCATGTTGAGTAACTGATAGTAACGTCACTATAGTTCCTGATCAAGAACACATATACTTTATAGGGTCGGAAACGATTCCTTCTACCTGTTATATACTTTTCAACGAATCTAAAATACCCTTTTACTCTTCGAGTGACGGGTATAAAAACGAAAAATAAATTAGGAGGAAACGCTAAGTTCGAGTGCCGCGACTATAACATACCCGTTACTGTTTTACACAAGTTTAAAATATTCATTTTGCTTGTGGAAATTCACAAGGCGCCACCTATTGTCAGAGATAGCATGTTGAGTAACTGATAGTGACGCCACTATAGTTCCTGATCAAGAATACATATACTTTATAGGGTCGGAAACGATTCCTTCTACCTGTTATATAGTTATCAACAAATCGAAAATACCCTTTTACTCTACGAGTAACGGATATAAAAACGAAAAATAAAACAGGAGGAAAGGCTGTAGTAGGCAGCGACTATAAAATGGCTCAATCGATATCGCTATTGATCCTGATGAAGAATACATACCTTATAGGGTCGGAAACGCTTGCCTCTACCTATTACATACTTTTCAACGAATCTAATATACCCTTTTACTCTTCGAGTGACGGGTATAAAAACGAAAAATAAATTAGGAGGAAACGCTATAGTCGAGTGCCGCGACTATAAGATACCCGTTACTGTTTTACACAATTTTAAAATATTCATTTTGCTAGTGGAATTTCACAAGGCGCCACCTATTGTCAAAGATAGCATGTTGAGTAACTGATAGTGACGTAACTATAGTTCCTGAGATCTCAGCGTTCATACGGACAAACGGACAGACTGACGGACATGGCTCAATCGACATCGCTATTGATCCTGATGAAGAATATATATACTTTATAGGGTCGGAAACGTTTCCTTCTACCTTTTACATACTTTTCAACGAATCTAATATACCCTTTTACTCTACGAGTAACGGGTATAAAAACGAAAAATAAAACAGAAGGAAACGCTATAGTCGAGTGCCGCGACTATAAGATACCCGTTACTGTTTTGCATAATTTTAAAATATTCATTTTGCTAGTGGAATTTCACAAGGCGCCACCTATTGTCAGAGATAGCATGTTGAGTAACTGATAGTGACGCCACTATAGTTCCTGATCAAGAATACATATACTTTATAGGGTCGGAAACGATTCCTTCTACCTGTTATATAGTTTTCAACAAATCGAAAATACCCTTTTACTCTACGAGTAACGGATATAAAAACGAAAAATAAAACAGGAGGAAAGGCTATAGTCGAGTGCAGCGACTATAAAATACCCGTTACTGTTTTTTACACAATTTTAAAATATTCATTTTGCTAGTGGAATTTCAAGGCGCCACCTATTGTCAGAGATAGCATGTTGAGTAACTGATAGTGACGTAACTATAGTTCCTGAGATCTCAGCGTTCATACGGACAGACGGACGGACTGACGGACCTGGCTCAATCAACCCTTTTACTCTACGAGTAACGGGTGTAAAAAATGAAAAATAAAACAGGACCGCGACTATAAGATACCCGTTACTGTTTTACAATTTTAAAATATTCATTTTGCTAGTGGAGATTCAGAAGGCGCCACCTATTGTCAGAGATAGCATGTTGAGTAACTGATAGTATCGTCACTATAGTTCCTGATCAAGAACACATATACTTTATAGGGTCGGAAACGATTCCTTCTACCTGTTATATACTTTTCAACGAATCGAAAATACCCTTTTACTCTTAGAGTGACGGGTATAAAAACGAAAAATAAATTAGGAGGAAACGCTAAGTTCGAGTGCCGCGACTATAAGATACCCGGTACTGTTTTACACAATTTTAAAATATTCATTTTGCTAGTGGAAATTCACAAGGCGCCACCTATTGTCAGAGATAGCATGTTGAGTAACTGATAATGACGTAACTATAGTTCCTGAGATCTCAGCGTTCATACGGACAGACTGACAGACTGACGGACATGGCTCAATCGATATCGCTATTGATCCTGATGAAGAATATATATACTTTATAGGGTCGGAAACGCTTCCTTCGACCTGTTACATACTTTTCAATGAATCTAATATACCCTTTTGCTCTACGAGTAACGGGTGTAAAAACGAAAAATAAAACAGGAGGAATCGCCATAGTCGAGTGCCGCGACATACCCGTTACTGTTTTACACAATTTTAAAATATTCATTTTGCTAGTAGAAATTCACAAGGTGCCACATATTGTCAGAGTTAGCATATTGAGTAACTGATAGTGACGTCACTAAAGGTCCTGAGATCTCAGCGCTATACGGACAGACGGTCAGACAGACGGATAGACGGACTGACGGACATGGCTCAATCGACATCGCTATTGATCTTGATAAACAATATATATACTTTATAGGGTCGGAAACGCTGCCCTCTACCTGTTACATACTTTTCAACGAATCTAATATACCCTTTTACTCTACGAGTAACTGGTATAAAAACGTAAAATAAAACAGGAGGAAACGCTGTATTCGAGTGCCGCGACTATAAGATACCCGTTACTGATTTACATAATTTTAAAATATTCATTTGGCTAGTGGAAATTCACAAAGCGCCACCTATTGTCAGAGTTAGCATGTTAAGTAACTGATAGTGACGTCACTATAGTTCCTGAGATCTCAACGTTCATACGGACAGACGGACAGACTGACGGACATGGCTCAATCGACCCTTTTAATCTACAAGAAACGGGTGTAAAACCGAAAAATAAAACAGGAGGAAACGCCATAGCCGAGTGCCGCGACTATAAGATACCCGTTACTGTTTTACACAATTTTAAAATATTCATTTTGCTAGTGGAAATTCAGAAGGCCCCACCTATTGTCAGAGATAGCATGTTGAGTAACTGATAGAGACGCCACTATAGTTCCTGATCAAGAATACATATACTTTATAGGGTCGGAAACGATTCCTTCTACCTTTTACATACTTTTCAACGAATCTAATATACCCTTTTACTCTACGAGTAACGGGTATAAAAACGAAAAATAAAACAGAAGGAAACGCTATAGTCGAGTGCCGCGACTATAAGATACCCGTTACTGTTTTGCATAATTTTAAAATATTCATTTTGCTAGTGGAACTTCACAAGGCGCCACCTATTGTCAGAGATAGAATGTTGAGTAACTGATAGTGACGTCACTATAGTTCCTGAGATTTCAGCGTTCATAGGAACAGACGGTCAGACAGACGGATAGACGGACTGACGGACATGGCTCAATCGACATCGCTATTGATCTTGATAAACAATATATATACTTTATAGGGTCGGAAACGCTGCCCTCTACCTGTTACATACTTTTCAACGAATCTAATATACCCTTTTACTCTACGAGTAACTGGTATAAAAACGTAAAATAAAACAGGAGGAAACGCTGTATTCGAGTGCCGCGACTATAAGATACCCGTTACTATTTTACATAATTTTAAAATATTTAGTTTGCTAGTGGAAATTCACAAAGCGCCACCTATTGTCAGAGATAGGATGTTGAGTAACTGATAGTGACGTCACTATAGTTCCTGAGATCTCAGCGTTCATACGGACAGACGGACAGACATACGGACTGACGGACATGGCTCAATCGACCCTTTTACTCTACGAGTAACGGGTGTAAAAACGAAAAATAAAACAGGAGGAAACGCTATATTCGAGTGCCGCGACTATAAGATACCCGTAACTATTTTACATAATTTTAAAAAAATTATATATTGTGCTAGTGGAAATTCACAAAGCGCCACCTATTGTCAGAGTTAGCATGTTGAGTAACTGATAGAGACGCCACTATAGTTCCTGATCAAGAATACATATACTTTTATAGAGTCGGAAACGATTCCTTCTACCTGTTATATACTTTTCAACGAATCTAAAATACCCTTTTTACTCTACGAGTAACGGGTATAAAAACGAAAAATAAAGCAGGAGGAAACGCTATAGTCGAGTGCCGCGACTATAAGATACCCGTTACTGTTTTGCATAATTTTAAAATATTCATTTTGCTAGTGGAAATTCACAAGGCGCCACCTATTGTCAGAGTTAGCATGTTGAGTAACTGATAGTGACGTCACTATAGTTCCTGAGATCTCAGCGTTTATAGGACAGACGGTCAGACAGACGGACGGACATGGCTCAATCGATATCGCTATTGATCCTGATCAAGAATATATATACTTTATAGGGTCGGAAACGCTTCCTTCTACCTGTTACATACTTTTCAACGAATTTAATATACCCTTTTACTCTTTGAGTAACGGGTATAACAACGAAAAATAAAACAGGGAGGAAAGGCTATAGTCGAGTACAGCGACTATAAGATACCCGTAACTGTTTTACACAATTTTAAAATATTCATTTGTGCTAGTGGAAATTCACAAGGCACCACCTATTGTCAGAGAGTTAGCATGTTGAGTAACTGATAGAGACGCCACTATAGTTCCTGAGATCTCTGCGTTCAAGAAATATATATACTTTTAGAGGGTCGGAAACGATTCCTTCTACCTGTTACATACTTTTCAACGAATGTAATATACCCTTTTACTCTACGAGTAACGGGTATAAAAACAAAAAATAAAACAGGAGGAAACGCTATAGTCGAGTGCCACGACTATAAGATACCCGTTACTGTTTTACACAATTTTAAAATATTTATTTTGCTAAGTGGAAATTCACAAAGCGCCACCTATTGTCAGAGTTAGCATGTTAAGTAACTGAAAGTGACGTCACTATAGTTCCTGAGATCTCAACGTTCATACGGACACACGGACAGACGGCAGACATACGACTGACAGACATGGCTCAATCGACCCTTTTACTCTACGAGTAACGGGTGTAAAAACGAAAAAAATAAAACAGGAGGAAACGCCATAATTGCCGCGACTATAAGAAATTCACAAAGCGCCACCTATTGTCAGAGTTAGCATTTTTTAATTGATAGCGACGTCACTATAGTTCCTGAGTTCATTGTTCATTGGAACAGACCGACAGACAGACGGATAGACAGACTGACGGACATGGCTCAATCGACATCGCTATTCATCCTGATCAAGAATATATATACCTTGTAGGGTCGGAAACTCTTCCTTCTACCTGTTACAATACTTTTCAACGAATTTAATATATCCTTTTACTTTACGAGTAACAGGTATAAAAACGAAAAATAAAACAGGACGAAACGCTATAGTCGAGTGCCGCGACTATAAGATACCCGTTACTGTTTTACACAATTTTAAAATTTTCATTTCTCTAGTGGAAATTTACAAGGCGCCACCTATTGTCAGAAATAGCATGTTGAGTAACTGATAGTAACGTCACTAAAGTTCCTGAGATCTCAGCGTTCATACGGACAGACGGACAGACTGACGGACATGGCTCAATCGACATCGCTATTGATCCTGATCAAGAATATATATACTTTAGAGGATCGGAAACTCTTCCTTCTACCTGTTACATACTTTTCAACGAATCTAATATACCCTTTTAATCTACGAGTAACGGGTATAAAAACGAAAAAATAAAGTGGGAGGAAACGCTAACGTCGAGTGCCGCGACTATAAGATACCCGTTATTGTTTTGCACAATATTAAAAATATTCATTTTTCTAGTGGAAATTCACAAGGCACCACCTATTGTCAGAGATAGCATATTGAGTAACTGATAGTGACGTCACTATAGTTCTTGAGATCTCAGCGTTCATAGGAACAGACCGACAGACAGACGGATGGACGGACTGACGGACATGGCTCAATCGACATCGCTATTGATCCTTGATCAAGAATATATATACCTTGTAGGGTCGGAAACGCTGCCTTCTACCTGTTACATACTTTTCAACGAATCGAATATACCCTTTACTCTTCGAGTGACGGGTAAAAAACGACAAATAAAACAGGAGAAAACGCTATAGTCGAGTGCCGCGACTATAAGATACCCGTTACTGTTTTACACAATTTCAAAATATTCATTTTGCTAGTGGATATTCACAAGGCGCCCCCTATTGTCAGAGATAGAATGTTGAGTAACTGATAGTGACGTCACTAAAGTTCCCTGAGATCTCAGCGTTCATACGGACAGACGGACAGACATGGCCGGATGGACGGACATTCGCTATTGATACCTAGGGTCAGGAATCCTTATACCTGTTACAATACTTTTCAACGAATCTATATACCCTTTTTACTCTTACGAGAGACGGGTATAAAAACGAAAAATAAAATAGAAGGAAACGCTATAGTCGAGTGCCCCGACTATAAGATACCCGTTTCTGTTTTACACAATTTTTTTGTAATGTTCATTTTGCTAGTGAAATTCACAAGGCGCCACGTATTGTCAGAGAAGCATGTTAAGTAGCTGATAGTGACGTCACTACAGTTCCTGAGATCTCAGCGTTCATACGGACAGACGAACAGACAGACGGATGGACGGATTGGCGGCGTGGCTCACTCGACATCGCTATTGATCCTGATCAAGAATATATATACCTTAGAGGGTCGGGAAGCGCTTCCTTCTACCTGTTAGAAACTTTTCAACGAATCTAATATACCCTTTTACTCTACGAGTAACGGGTATAAAAACGAAAAATAAAGCAGGAGGAAAACGCTATAGTCGAGTGCCGCGACAATAAGATACCCGTTACTGTTTTGCACAATTTTTAAATATTCATTCTAGTGGACATTCACAAGGCGCCACCTATTGTAAGATATAGCATGTTGAGTAACTGATAGCGACGTCACTATAGTTCCTAAGATCTCAGCGTTCATACGGACAGACAGGACGAGACTGACGGACATGGCTCATCGATATCGCTATTGATCCCTGATCAAGAATATATATACTTTATAGGGTCGGAAACGCTTCCTTCTACCTGTTACATACTTTTCAACGAATCTAATATACCCTTTTACTCTACGAGTAACGGGTATAAAAACGAAAACTAAAACAGGAGGAAACGCTATAGTCGAGTTGCCGCGACAATAAGATACCCGTTACTGTTTTGCACAATTTTAAAATATTCATTTTGCTAAGGGAAATTCACAAGGCGCCACCTATTGTCAGAGATAGCATGTTGAGTAACTGATAGTGACGTCACTAAAGTTCCTGAGATCTCAGCGTTCATACGGACAGACAGACAGACGGATGGACGGACTGACGGACATGGCTCAATCGAAATCGCTATTGATCCTGATCAAGAATATATACTTTGGAGGGTCGGAAACCTGCCTTTTACCTGTTACATACTTTTCAACGAATCTAATATACCCTTTTACTCCACGAATAACGGGTATAAAAACGAAAAATAAAACAGGGAGGGAAACGCTATAGTCGATGCCGCGACAATAAGATACCCGTTATTGTTTTGCACAATTTTAAAATATTCATTTTGCTAGTGGAAATTCACAAGGCGCCACCTATTGGCAGAGATAGCATGTTGAGTTACTGATAGTGACGTACCTACAGTTCCTGAGATCTCAGCGTTAATACGGACAGACGGACAGGCTAATGGACATGGCTCAATAAAGATCGCTTTTGATCCTCAATAAAGAATATATATACTTTTATAGGGTCCGCACTCTTCCTTCTACCTATTACATACTTTTCAACGAATCTAATATACCCTTTTACTTTTCGAGTGACGGGTATAAAGACGAAAAATAAATTAGGGAGGAAACGCTATAGTCAAGTGCCGCGACTAATACAGCGTTACTGTTATACACAATTTTAAAATATTAATTTTGCTAGTGGATATTCAAGGCGCCACCCTGTTGTCCAGAGATAGCATGTTAAGTAACTGATAGAGACATCACCATAGGTCATGATATCTCAACGATCATACGGACACACTCTTACGGACATAGCTCAATCGAAATCGATATTGATCCTGATCAAGAATATATATACTTTAGAGGGTCGGAAACGCTGCCTTCTACCCGTAACATACTTTTCGACGAATCTAATATACCCTTTTACTCCACGAATAACGGGTATAAAAACGAAAAATAAAACAGGAGGAAACGCTATAGTCGAGTGCCGCGACTATAATATATCCGTTACTGTTTTACACAATTTTAAAATCGGCTCAATCGACATCGCTATTGATCTGATCAAGAATATTTATACCTTATAGGGCGGAAAACGCTTCCTTCTACCTGAGCATACTTTTCAATGAATCGAATATACCCTTTTATCAGACGAGTAACGGGTATAAAAAGGAAAAAGACAGGAGGAAACGCTATAGTCGAGTGCCGCGACTATAAGATACCGTTTTTTTTTTTACCAATTTTAAAATATTCATTTTGCTAGTGGAAATTCACAAGGCGCCACCTATTGTCAGAGATAGCATGTTGAGTAACTTTAGTGACGCCACTAAAGTTCCCTGAGATCTCAGCGTTCATACGGACTGACGGACGGATGGCTCAATCGATATCGCTATTGATCTGATCAAGAATATATATAGGGCTGGAAAACTTCCTTCTACCTGTTACATACTTTTCCAGAACCTAATATACCCTTTTACTCTACGAGTAACGGGTATAAAAACGAAAAATAAAACAGGAGGAAACGCTATAGTCGAGTGCCGCGACTATAAGATACCCGTTACTGTTTTACACAATTTTAAAATATTCATTTTGCTAGTCGAAATTCACAGGGCGCCACCTATTGTCAGATACCCGTTACTGTTTTACACAATTTTAAAATATTCATTTTGCTAGTGGAAATTCACAAGGCGCCACCTATTGTCAGATATAGTATGTTCAGTAACTGATAGTGATGTCACTATAGTTCCTGAGATCTCAGCGTTCATACGGACAGACGGACGGACTGACGGACATGGCTCAATCGACATCGCTATTGATCCTGATGAAGAATATATATACTTTAGAGGGTCGGAAACGCTGCCTTCTACCTGTTACATACTTTTCAACGAATCTAATATACCCTTTTACTCCACGAGTAACGGGTATAAAAACGAAAAATAAAACAGGAGGAAATGCTGTAGTCGAGTGCCGCGACTATAAGATACCCGTTACTGTTTTTCACAATTTTAAAATATTCATTTTGCTAGTCGAAATTCACAGGGCGCCACCTATTGTCAGATACCCGTTACTGTTTTACACAATTTTAAAATATTCATTTTGCTAGTGGGAAATTCACAAGGCGCCACCTATTGTAAAGAGATAGTATGTTGAGTAACTGATAGTGACGTCACTATAGTTCCTGAGATCTCAGCGTTCATACGGACAGACGGACGGTCTGACGGACATGGCTCAATCACCATCGCTATTGATCCTGATGAAGAATATATATACTTTGGAGGGTCGGAAACGCTTACTTCTACCTGTTACATGCTTTTCAACGAATCGAATATACCCTTTTACTCTACGAGTAACGGGTATAGAAACGAAAAATAAAACAGGAGGAAACGCTATAGTCGAGTGCCGCGACTATAATATATCCGTTACTGTTTTACACAATTCTTAAAATCGGCTCAGTCGACATCGCTATTGATCCTGATCAAGAATATTTATACCTTATAGGGTCGGAAACGCTTCCTTCTACCTGTTACATACTTTTCAATGAATCGAATATACCCTTTTACTCTACGAGTAACGGGTATAAAAACGATAAATAAAACAGGAGGAAACGCTATAGTCGAGTGCCGCGACTATAAGATAACCGTTTCTGTTTTACACAATTTTAAAATATTCATTTTGCTAGTGAAAATTCACAAGGCGCAGCCTATTCTCAGAGATAGCATGTTAAGTAACTGATAGTGACGTCACTAAAGTTCCTGAGATCTCAGCGTGCATACGGACAGACGGATGGACGGACTGACGGACATGGCTCAATCGACATCGCTATTGATCTGATCAAGAATATATATACTTTATAGGGTCGGAAACGCTGCCTTCTACCTGTTACATACTTTTCAACGAATCGAATATACCCTTTTACTCTTCGAGTGACGGGTAAAAAACGAAAAATAAATTAGGAGGAAACGCTATAGTCAAGTGACGCGACTATAAGATACCCGTTACTGTTTTGCACAATTTTAAAATATTCATTTTGCTAGTCGAAATTCACAAGGCGCCACCTATTCTCAGAGATAGCATATTTAGTAACTGATAGTGACGTCACTAAAGTTCCTGAGATCTCAGCGTTCATACGGACAGACGGACAGACAGACGGATGGACGGACTGACGGACGTGGCTCATTCGAATCGAAGAATATATATATAGGGTCGGAAACGCTTCCTTCTACCTGCCACATACTTTTCAACGAATCTAATATACCCTTTTACTCTTCGAAAGACGGGTATAAAAACAAAAAATAAATTAGGATGAAACGCTATAGTCAAGTGACGCGACTATAAGATACCCGTTTCTGTTTTACACAATTTTTTATAATTTTCATTTTGCTAAGTGGAAATTCACAAGGCGCCACCTATTGTCAGAGAGAGCATGTTGAGTAGCTGATAGTGACGTCACTACAGTTCCTGAGATCTCAGCGTTCATACGGACAGACGGACAGACGGGCGGACTGACGGACATGGCTCACTCGACATCGCTATTGATTGAAAAATAAAACAGGAGGAAATGCTATAGTCGAGTGCCGCGACTATAAGATACCCGTTACTGTTTTACACAATTTTAAAATATTCATTTTGCTAGTGGAAATTCACAAGGCGCCACCTATTGTAAGAGATAGTATGTTGAGTAACTGATAGTCACGTCACTATAGTTCCTGAGATCTCAGCGTTCATACGGACAGACGGACGGTCTGACGGACATGGCTCAATCACCATCGCTATTAATCCTGATGAAGAATATATATACTTTGGAGGGTCGGAAACGCTTACTTCTACCTGTTACATACTTTTCAACGAATCGAATATACCCTTTTACTCTACGAGTAACGGGTATAAAAACGAAAAATAAAACAGGAGGAAACGCTATAGTCGAGTGCCGCGACTATAATATATCCGTTACTGTTTTACACAATTTTAAAATCGGCTCAATCGACATCGCTATTGATCCTGATCAAGAATATTTATACCTTATAGGGTCGGAAACGCTTCCTTCTACCTGTTACATACTTTTCAATGAATCGAATATACCCTTTTACTCTACGAGTAACGGGTATAAAAGCGAAAAATAAAACAGGAGGAAACGCTATAGTCGAGTGCCGCGACTATAAGATAACCGTTTCTGTTTTACACAATTTTAAAATATTCATTTTGCTAGTGAAAATTCACAAGGCGCAGCCTATTCTCAGAGATAGCATGTTAAGTAACTGATAGTGACGTCACTAAAGTTCCTGAGATCTCAGCGTGCATACGGACAGACGGACAGACAGACGGATGGACGGACTGACGGACATGGCTCAATCGACATCGCTATTGATCTGATCAAGAATATATATACTTTATAGGGTCGGAAACGCTGCCTTCTACCTGTTACATACTTTTCAACGAATCGAATTACCCTTTTACTCTTCGAGTGACGGGTAAAAAACGAAAAATAAATTTGGAGGAAACGCTATAGTCAAGTGACGCGACTATAAGATACCCGTTACTGTTTTGCACAATTTTAAAATATTAATTTTGCTAGTCGAAATTCACAAGGCGCCACCTATTGTCAGAGATAGAATGTTGAGTAACTGATAGTGACGCCACTAAAGTTCCTGAGATCTCAGCGTTCATACGGACAGACGGACAGACAGACGGATTTTGATCTGATCAAGAATATATATACTTTATAGGGTCGGAAACGCTGCCTTCTACCTGTTACATACTTTTCAACGAATCGAATATACCCTTTTACTCTTCGAGTGACGGGTAAAAAACGAAAAATAAATTAGGAGGAAACGCTATAGTCAAGTGACGCGACTATAAGATACCCGTTACTGTTTTGCACAATTTTAAAATATTCATTTTGCTAGTCGAAATTCACAAGGCGCCACCTATTGTCAGAGATAGCATGTTTAGTAACTGATAGTGACGTCACTAAAGTTCCTGAGATCTCAGCGTTCATACGGACAGACGGACAGACAGACGGATGGACGGACATTCGAATCGAAGAATATATATATAGGGTCGGAAACGTTCCTTCTACCTGTTACATACTTTTCAACGAATCTAATATACCCTTTTACTCTTCGAAAGACGGGTATAAAAACGAAAAATAAATTAGGATGAAACGCTATAGTCAAGTGCCCCGACTATAAGATACCCGTTTCTGTTTTACACAATTTTTTTGTAATGTTCATTTTGCTAGTGGAAATTCACAAGGCGCCACGTATTGTCAGAGAAAGCATGTTAAGTAGCTGATAGTGACGTCACTACAGTTCCTGAGATCTCAGCGTTCATACGGACAGACGAACAGACAGACGGATGGACGGATTGGCGGACGTGGCTCACTCGACATCGCTATTGATCTGATCAAGAATACATATACCTTATATGGTCGGAAGCGCTTCCTTCTACATGTTAGAAACTTTTCAACAAATCTAATATACCCTTTTACTCTACGAGTAACGGGTATAAAAACGAAAAATAAAGCAGGAGGAAACGCTATAGTCGAGTGCCGCGACAATAAGATACCCGTTACTGTTTTGCACAATTTTTAAATATTCATTTTGCTAGTGGACATTCACAAGGCGCCACCTATTGTAAGATATAGCATGTTGAGTAACTGATAGCGACGTCACTATAGTTCCTAAGATCTCAGCGTTCATACGGACAGACGGACAGACTGACGGACATGGCTCATCCGATATCGCTATTGATCCTGATCAAGAATATATATACTTTATATGGTCGGAAACGCTTCCTTCTACCTGTTACATACTTTTCAACGAATCTAATATACCCTTTTACTCTACGAGTAACGGGTATAAAAACGAAAAATAAAGCAGGAGGAAACGCTATAGTCGAGTGCCGCGACAATAAGATACCCGTTACTGTTTTGCACAATTTTAAAATATTCATTTTGCTAGTGGAAATTCACAAGGCGCCACCTATTGTCAGAGATAGCATGTTGAGTAACTGATAGTGACGTCACTAAAGTTCCTGAGATCTCAGCGTTCATACGGACAGACGGACAGACAGACGGATGGACGGACTGACGGACATGGCTCAATCGAAATCGCTATTGATCCTGATCAAGAATATATACTTTGGAGGGTCGGAAACGCTGCCTTTTACCTGTTACATACTTTTCAACGAATCTAATATACCCTTTTACTCCACGAATAACGGGTATAAAAACGAAAAATAAAACAGGAGGAAACGCTATAGTCGAGTGCCGCGACAATAAGATACCCGTTATTGTTTTGCACAATTTTAAAATATTCATTTTGCTAGTGGAAATTCACAAGGCGCCACCTATTGGCAGAGATAGCATGTTGAGTAACTGATAGTGACGTCACTAAAGTTCCTGAGATCTCAGCGTTCATACGGACAGACGGACAGACTGACGGACATGGCTCATTCGATATCGCTATTGATCCTGATCAAGAATATATATACTTTATAGGGTCGGAAACGCTTCCTTCTACCTGTTACATACTTTTCGACGAATCTAATATACCCTTTTACTCTACGAGTAACGGGTATAAAAACGAAAAATAAAACAGGAGGAAACGCTATAGTCGAGTGCCGCGACTATAAGATACCCGTTACTGTTTTACACAATTTTAAAATTTTCATTTTGCTAGTGGAAATTCACAAGGCTCCACCTATTGTCAGAGATAGCATGTTGAGTAACTGATAGTGACGTACCTATAGTTCCTGAGATCTCAGTGTTCATACGGACAGACGGATGGACGGACAGACGGACAGACTAACGGACATGGCTCAATAGAGATCGCTATTGATCCTGATAAAGAATATATATACTTTATAGGGTCGGAAACGCTTCCTTCTACCTGTTATATAGTTTTCAACGAATCGAAAATACCCTTTTACTCTACGAGTAACGGATATAAAAACGAAAAATAAAACAGGAGGAGAGGCTATAGTCGAGTGCAGCGTCTATAAGATACCCGTTACTGTTTTACACAATTTTAAAATATTCATTTTGCTAGTCGAAATTCACAAGGCGCCACCTATTGTCAGAGATAGCATGTTGAGTAACTGATAGTGACGTCACTATAGTTCCTGAGATCTCAGCGTTCATACGGACAGACGGACGGACTGACGGACATGGCTCACTCGACATCGCTATTGATCTGATCAAGAATTATACATATACTTTTACTATGGTAGGTTAAAAAAAATAAAGGGAAACGCTATAGTCAAGTGCCGCGACTATAAGAAACTTTTTCAACGGATTTTAAAATATTCACTTTTTACTATTGGAGTATAAGATAGGCGCCACCTATTGGCAGAGATAGCATGTTGAGTAACTGATAGTGACGTCACTAAAGTTCCTGAGATCTCAGCGTTCATACGGACAGACAGACGGATGGACGGACTGACGGACGTGGCTCAATCGATATCGCTATTGATCTGATCAAGAACATATATATAGGGTCGGAAACGCTTCCTTCTACCTGTTACATACTTTTCAACGAGTCTAATATACCCTTTTACTTCACGAGTAACGGGTATAAAAACGAAAAATAAAACAGGAGGAAACGCTATAGTCGAGTGCCGCGACTATAAGATACCCGTTACTGTTTTACACAATTTTAAAATTTTCATTTTGCTAGTGGAAATTTACAAGGCGCTACCTATTGTCAGAGATAGCATGTTGAGTAACTGATAGTGACGTCACTATAGTTCCTGAGATCTCAGCGTTCATACGGACAGACGGACAGACTGACGGACATGGCTCATTCGATATCGCTATTGATCCTGATCAAGAATATATATACTTTATATGGTCGGAAACGCTTCCTTCTACCTGTTACATACTTTTCAACGAATCTAATATACCCTTTTACTCTACGAGTAACGGGTATAAAAACGAAAAATAAAGCAGGAGGAAACGCTATAGTCAAGTGCCGCGACTATAAGATACCCGTTTTTGTTTTACACAAGTTTAAAATATTCATTTTGCTATTGCAAATTCACAAGGCGCCACATATTGTCAGGGATAGCATGTTGAGTAACTGATAGTGACGCCACTATAGTTCCTGATCAAGAATACATATACCTTATAGGGTCAGAAACGATTCCTTCTACCCGTTATATACTTTTCAACGAATCGAAAATACCCTTTTACTCCATGAGTAACGAAAAATAAAACAGGAGGTAAGGCTATAGTCGAGTGCCGCGACTATAAGATACCCGTTACTGTTTTACACAATTTTAAAATATCAAGAATATATATACTTTATAGGGTCGGAAACGCTTCCTTCTACCTGTTATATAGTTTTCAACGAATCGAAAATACCCTTTTACTCTACGAGTAACGGATATAAAAACGAAAAATAAAACAGGAGGAAAGGCTATAGTCGAGTGCAGCGACTATAAGATACCCGTTACCATTTTACACAATTTTAAAATATTCATTTTGCTAGTGGATATTCACAAGGCGCCACCTGTTGTCAGAGATAGCATGTTGAGTAACTGATAGAGATGCCACTATAGTTCCTGATCAAGAATACATATACTTTATAGGGTCGGAAACGATTCCTTCTACCTGTAAAATACTTTTCAACGAATCTAATATACCCTTTTACTCTACGAGTAATGGGTATAAAAATGAAACATAAAACAGGAGGAAACGCTACATTCGAGTGCCGGAACTATAAGATACCCGTTACTGTTTTGCACAAGTTTAAAATATTCATTTGTGGAAATTCACAAGGCGCCACCTATTGTCAGAGATAGCATGTTGAGTAACTGATAGAGACTCTACTATAGTTCCTGATCAAGAATACATATACCTTATAGGGTCGGAAACGATTCCTTCTACCTGTTATATACTTTTCAACGAATCTAAAATACCCTTTTACTCTACGAGTAACGGGTATAAAAACGAAAAAACAGGAGGAAACGCTATAGTCGAGTGCCGCGACTATAAGATACCCGTTACTGTTTTACACAATTTTAAAATTTTCATTTTGCTAGTGGAAATTCACAAGGCGCCACCTATTGTCAGAGATAGCATGTTGAGTAACTGATAGTGACGTCACTTTAGTTCCTGAGATCTCAGCGTTCATACGGACAGACGGACGGACTGACGGACATGGCTCATTCGATATCGCTATTTATCCTGATCAAGAATATATATACTTTATATGGTCGGAAACGCTTCCTTCTACCTGTTACATACTTTTCAACGAATTTAATATACGCTTTTACTTTAGGAGTAACGGGTATAACAACGAAAAATAAAACAGAAGGAAACGCCATAGTCGAGTGCCGCGACATTAAGATACCCATAACTGTTTTTACACAATTTTAAAATTTTCATTTTGCTAGTGGAAATTCACAAGGCGCCACCTATTGTCAGAGATAGCATGTTGAGTAACTGATAGTGACGTCACCATAGTTTCTGAGCCGCGACTATAAGATACCCGTTACTGTTTTACACATTTTTAAAATTTTCATTTTGCTAGTGGAAATTCACAAGGCGCCACCTATTGTCAGAGATAGCATGTTGAGTAACTGATAGTGACGTCACTATAGTTCCTGAGATCTCAGCGTTCATACGGACAGACGGACGGACTGACGGACATGGCTCATTCGATATCGCTATTTATCCTGATCAAGAATATATATACTTTATATGGTCGGAAACGCTTCCTTCTACCTGTTACATACTTTTCAACGAATTTAATATACCCTTTTACTTTAGGAGTAACGGGTATAACAACGAAAAATAAAACAGAAGGAAACGCCATTGTCGAGTGCCGCGACTATAAGATACCCATAACTGTTTTACACAATTTTAAAATTTTCATTTTGCTAGTGGAAATTCACAAGTCGCCACCTATTGTCAGAGATAGCATGTTGAGTAACTGATAGTGACGTCACTATAGTTTCTGAGCCGCGACTATAAGATACCCGTTACTGTTTTACACAATTTTAAAATTTTCATTTTGCTAGTGGAAATTCACAAGGCGCCACCTATTGTCAGAGATAGCATGTTGAGTAACTCATAGTGACGTCACTATAGTTCCTGAGATCTCAGCGTTCATACGGACAGACGGACGGACTGACGGACATGGCTCATTCGATATCGCTATTTATCCTGATCAAGAATATATATACTTTATATGGTCGGAAACGCTTCCTTCTACCTGTTACATACTTTTCAACGAATTTAATATACCCTTTTACTTTAGGAGTAACGGGTATAACAACGAAAAATAAAACAGAAGGAAACGCCATAGCCGAGTGCCGCGACTATAAGATACCCATAACTGTTACATACTTTTCAACGAATCTAATATACCCTTTTACTCTACGAGTAACGGGTATAAAAACGAAAAATAAAGTTAGGAGGAAACGCTATAGTCGAGTGCCGCGACTATAAGATACCCGTTACTGTTTTGCACAATTTTAAAATATTCATTTTGCTAGTGGAAATTCACAAGGCGCCACCTATTGTCAGAGATAGCATGTTGAGTAACTGATAGTGACGTCACTATAGTTCCTGAGATCTCAGCGTTCATACGGACGACAGACAGACGGATGGACGGACTGACGGACATGGCTCAATCGAAATCGCTATTGATCCTGATCAAGAATATATACTTTGGAGGGTCGGAAACGCTTCCTTTTACCTGTTACATACTTTTCAACGAATCTAATATACCCTTTTACTCCACGAGTAACGGGTATAAAAACGAAAAATAAAACAGGAGGAAACGCTATAGTCGAGTGACGCGACAATAAGATACCCGTTATTGTTTTGCACAATTTTAAAATATTCATTTTGCTAGTGGAAATTCACAAGGCGCCACCTATTGTCAGAGATAGCATGTTGAGTAACTGATAGTGACGTCACTAAAGTTCCTGAGATCTCAGCATTCATACGGACAGCGAACAGACAGACGGATGGACGGATTGGCGGACGTGGCTCAATCGATATCGCTATTGATCCTGATCAAGAATACATATACTTTATAGGGTCGGAAACGTTTCCTTCTACCTGTTAGAAACTTTTCAACAGATCTAATATACCCTTTAACTCTACGAGTATAAGATAAAGGCGCCACCTAAATTGGCAGGATAGTCATGTTGAGTAACTGATACGTGACGTCACTAAAGTTCCTGAGGTACTCATTTTGCTTGTTCATACGGACAGCACCTGTTGACAGACTGACGGACATGTGGCTCATTCGATATGCCGCTATTGATCCTGATCAAGAATATATATACTTTATAGGGTCGGAAACGCTTCCTTCTACCTGTTACATACTTTTCAACGAATCTAATATACCCTTTTACTCTACGAGTAACGGGTATAAAAAAAACAAGAGGAAACGCTATAGTCGAGTGCCGCGACTATAAGATACCCGTTACTGTTTTACACAATTTTAAAATATTCATTTTGCTAGTGGAAATTCACAAGGCGCCACCTATTGTCAGAGATAGCATGTTGAGTAACTGATAGTGACGTACCTATAGTTCCTGAGATCTCAGGTTCTAGGACAGACGGTGACGGACGCACACATGGCTCAATAGATCGCTATTGATCCTGATAAAGAATATATATACTTTATAGGGTCGGAAACGCTTCCTTCTACCTGTTACATACTTTTCAACGAATCTAGTATACCCTTTTACTCTACGAGTAACGGGTATAACAAGAGGAAACGCTATAGTCGAGTGCCGCGACTATAAGATACCCGTTACTGTTTTACACAATTTTAAAATATTCATTTTGCTAGTGGAAATTCACAAGGCGCCACCTATTGTCAGAGATAGCATGTTGAGTAACTGATAGTGACGTACCTATAGTTCCTGAGATCTCAGTGTTCATACGGACAGACGGACAGACGGACAGACTAACGGACATGGCTCAATAGAGATCGCTATTGATCCTGATAAAGAATATATATACTTTATAGGGTCGGAAACGCTTCCTTCTACCTGTTATATAGTTTTCAACGAATCGAAAATACCCTTTTACTCTACGAGTAACGGATATAAAAACGAAAAATAAAACAGGAGGAAAGGCTATAGTCGAGTGCAGCGACTATAAGATACCCGTTACTGTTTTACACAATTTTAAAATATTCATTTTGCTAGTGGATATTCACAAGGCGCCACCTGTTGTCAGAGATAGCATGTTGAGTAACTGATAGAGATGCCACTATAGTTCCTGATCAAGAATACATATACTTTATAGGGTCGGAAACGATTCCTTCTACCTGTAACATACTTTTCAACGAATCTAATATACCCTTTTACTCTACGAGTAATGGGTATAAAAATGAAACATAAAACAGGAGGAAACGCTACATTCGAGTGCCGCAACTATAAGATACCCGTTACTGTTTTGCACAAGTTTAAAATATTCATTGTGGAAATTCACAAGGCGCCACCTATTGTCAGAGATAGCATGTTGAGTAACTGATAGAGACTCTACTATAGTTCCTGATCAAGAATACATATACCTTATAGGGTCGGAAACGATTCCTTCTACCTGTTATATACTTTTCAACGAATCTAAAATACCCTTTTACTCTACGAGTAACGGGTATAAAAACGAAAAATAAAACAGGAGGAAACGCTGTAGTCGAGTGCCGCGACTATAAGATACCCGTTACTGTTTTACACAATTTTAAAATTTTTATTTTGCTAGTTGAAATTCACAAGGCGCCACCTATTGTCAGAGATAGCATGTTGAGTAACTGATAGTGACGTCACTATAATTCCTGAGATCTCAGCGTTCATACGGACAGACGGACGGACTGACGGACATGGCTCATTCGATATCGCTATTTATCCTGATCAAGAATATATAAACTTTATATGGTCGGAAACGCTTCCTTCTACCTGTTACATACTTTTCAACGAATTTAATATACCCTTTTACTTTAGGAGTAACGGGTATAACAACGAAAAATAAAACAGAAGGAAACGCCATAGCCACGCCGCGACTATAAGATACCCATAACTGTTTTACACAATTTTAAAATTTTCATTTTGCTAGTGGAAATTCACAAGGCGCCACCTATTGTCAGAGATAGCATGTTGAGTAACTGATAGTGACGTCACTATAGTTTCCGAGCCGCGACTATAAGATACCCGTTACTGTTTTACACAATTTTAAAATTTTCATTTTGCTAGTGGAAATTCACAAGGCGCTACCTATTGTCAGAGATAGCATGTTGAGTAACTGATAGTGACGTCACTATAGTTCCTGAGATCTCAGCGTTCATACGGACAGACGGACGGCCTGACGGACATGGCTCATTCGATATCGCTATTTATCCTGATGAAGAATATATATACTTTATATGGTCGGAAACGCTTCCTTCTACCTGTTACATACTTTTCAACGAATTTAATATACCCTTTTACTTTAGGAGTAACGGGTATAACAACGAAAAATAAAACAGAAGGAAACGCCATAGCCACGCCGCGACTATAAGATACCCATAACTGTTTTACACAATTTTAAAATTTTCATTTTGCTAGTGGAAATTCACAAGGCGCCACCTATTGTCAGAGATAGCATGTTGAGTAACTGATAGTGACGTCACTATAGTTTCTGTGATCTCAGCGTTCATACGGACAGACTGACGGACATGGCTCAATCGATATCGCTATTGATCCTGATGAAGAATATATACTTTAAAGGCTCCTTCTACCTGTTACATACTTTTCAACGAATCTAATATACCCTTTTTTCTTCGAGTGACGGGTATAAAAACGAAAAATAAATTAGGAGGAAACGCTATAGTCAAGTGCCGCGACTATAAGATACCCGTTACTGTTTTACACAATTTTAAAATATTCATTTTGCTAGTGGATATTCACAAGGCGCCACCTATTGTCAGAGATAGCATGTTGAGTAACTGATAGTGACGCCACTATAGTTCCTGATCAAGAATACATATACTTTTTAGGGTCGGAAACGATTCCTTCTACCTGTTATATAGTTTTCAACAAATCGAAAATACCCTTTTAATCTACGAGTAACGGATATAAAAACGAAAAATAAAACAGGAGGAAAGGCTATAGTCGAGTGCAGCGACTATAAAATACCCGTTACTGTTTTACACCATTTTAAAATATTCATTTTGCTAGTGGAATTTCACAAGGCGCCACCTATTGTCAAAGATAGCATGTTGAGTAACTGATAGTGACGTAACTATAGTTCCTGAAATCTCAGCGTTTATACGGACAGACGGACAGACTGACGGACATGGCTCAATCGACTTCGCTATTGATCCTGATGAAGAATATATATACTTTATAGGGTCGGAAACGTTTCCTTCTACCTTTTACATACTTTTCAACGAATCTAATATACCCTTTTACTCTTCGAGTGACAGGTATAAAAACGAAAAATAAATTAGGAGGAAACACTGTAGTCAAGTGCCGCGACTATAAGAAACCCGTTACTGTTTTACACAATTTTAAAATATTCATTTTGCTAGTGGAAATTCACAAGGCGCCACCTATTGTCAGAGATAGCATGTTGAGTTACTGATAGTGACGCCACTATAGTTCCTGATCAAGAATACATATACTTTATAGGGTCGGAAACGATTCCTTCTACCTGTTATATAGTTATCAACAAATCGAAAATACCCTTTTACTCTACGAGTAACGGATATAAAAACGAAAAATAAAACAGGAGGAAAGGCTATAGTCGAGTGCAGCGACTATAAAATGGCTCAATCGATATCGCTATTGATCCTGATGAAGAATATATACCTTATAGGGTCGGAAACGCTTGCCTCTACCTATTACATACTTTTCAACGAATCTAATATACCCTTTTACTCTTCGAGTGACGGGTATAAAAACGAAAAATAAATTAGGAGGAAACGCTATAGTCAAGTGCCGCGACTATAAGATACCCGTTACTGTTTTACACAATTTTAAAATATTCATTTTGCTAGTGGAATTTCACAAGGCGCCACCTATTGTCAAAGATAGCATGTTGAGTAACTGATAGTGACGTAACTATAGTTCCTGAGATCTCAGCGTTCATACGGACAGACGGACAGACTGACGGACATGGCTCAATCGACATCGCTATTGATCCTGATGAAGAATATATATACTTTATAGGGTCGGAAACGTTTCCTTCTACCTTTTACATACTTTTCAACGAATCTAATATACCCTTTTACTCTTCGAGTGACGAGTAGTATAAAAACGAAAAATAAATTAGGAGGAAACGCTGTAGTCAAGTGCCGCGACTATAAGATACCCGTTACTGTTTTACACAATTTTAAAATATTCATTTTGCTAGTGGAAATTCACAAGGCGCCACCTACTGTCAGAGATAGCATGTTGAGTAACTGATAGTGACGTCACTATAGTTCCTGAGATCTCAGCGTTCATACGGACAGACGGACAGACTAACGGACATGGCTTAATAGAGATCGCTATTGATCCTGATAAAGAATATATATACTCTATAGGGTCGGAAACGCTTCCCTCTACCTATTACATACTTTTCAACGAATCTAATATACCCTTTTACTCTTCGAGTGACGGGTATAAAAACGAAAAATAAATTAGGAGGAAACGCTATAGTCAAGTGCCGCGACTATAAGATACCCGTTACTGTTTAACACAATTTTAAAATATTCATTTTTAAAATATTCATTTTGCTAGTGGAATTTCACAAGGCGCCACCTATTGTCAAAGATAGCATGTTGAGTAACTGATAGTGACGTAACTATAGTTCCTGAGATCTCAGCGTTCATACGGACAGACGGACAGACTGACGGACATGGCACAATCGACATCGCTATTGATCCTGATGAAGAATATATATACTTTATAGGGTCGGAAACGTTTCCTTCTACCTTTTACATACTTTTCAACGAATCTAATATACCCTTTTACTCTTCGAGTGACGGGTATAAAAACGAAAAATAAATTAGGAGGAAACGCTGTAGTCAAGTGCCGCGACTATAAGATACCCGTTACTGTTTTACACAATTTTAAAATATTCATTTTGCTAGTGGAAATTCACAAGGCGCCACCTATTGTCAGAGATAGCATGTTGAGTAACTGATAGTGACGTCACTATAGTTTCTGTGATCTCAGCGTTCATACGGACAGACTGACGGACATGGCTCAATCGATATCGCTATTGATCCTGATGAAGAATATATACTTTAAAGGCTCCTTCTACCTGTTACATACTTTTCAACGAATCTAATATACCCTTTTTTCTTCGAGTGACGGGTATAAAAACGAAAAATAAATTAGGAGGAAACGCTATAGTCAAGTGCCGCGACTATAAGATACCCGTTACTGTTTTACACAATTTTAAAATATTCATTTTGCTAGTGGATATTCACAAGGCGCCACCTATTGTCAGAGATAGCATGTTGAGTAACTGATAGTGACGCCACTATAGTTCCTGATCAAGAATACATATACTTTTTAGGGTCGGAAACGATTCCTTCTACCTGTTATATAGTTTTCAACAAATCGAAAATACCCTTTTACTCTACGAGTAACGGATATAAAAACGAAAAATAAAACAGGAGGAAAGGCTATAGTCGAGTGCAGCGACTATAAAATACCCGTTACTGTTTTACACAATTTTAAAATATTCATTTTGCTAGTGGAATTTCACAAGGCGCCACCTATTGTCAAAGATAGCATGTTGAGTAACTGATAGTGACGTAACTATAGTTCCTGAAATCTCAGCGTTCATACGGACAGACGGACAGACTGACGGACATGGCTCAATCGACTTCGCTATTGATCCTGATGAAGAATATATATACTTTATAGGGTCGGAAACGTTTCCTTCTACCTTTTACATACTTTTCAACGAATCTAATATACCCTTTTACTCTTCGAGTGACAGGTATAAAAACGAAAAATAAATTAGGAGGAAACACTGTAGTCAAGTGCCGCGACTATAAGAAACCCGTTACTGTTTTACACAATTTTAAAATATTCATTTTGCTAGTGGAAATTCACAAGGCGCCACCTATTGTCAGAGATAGCATGTTGAGTTACTGATAGTGACGCCACTATAGTTCCTGATCAAGAATACATATACTTTATAGGGTCGGAAACGATTCCTTCTACCTGTTATATAGTTATCAACAAATCGAAAATACCCTTTTACTCTACGAGTAACGGATATAAAAACGAAAAATAAAACAGGAGGAAAGGCTATAGTCGAGTGCAGCGACTATAAAATGGCTCAATCGACATCGCTATTGATCCTGATGAAGAATATATACCTTATAGGGTCGGAAACGCTTGCCTCTACCTATTACATACTTTTCAACGAATCTAATTTACCCTTTTACTCTTCGAGTGACGGGTATAAAAACGAAAAATAAATTAGGAGGAAACGCTATAGTCAAGTGCCGCGACTATAAGATACCCGTTACTGTTTTACACAATTTTAAAATATTCATTTTGCTAGTGGAATTTCACAAGGCGCCACCTATTGTCAAAGATAGCATGTTGAGTAACTGATAGTGACGTAACTATAGTTCCTGAGATCTCAGCGTTCATACGGACAGACGGACAGACTGACGGACATGGCTCAATCGACATCGCTATTGATCCTGATGAAGAATATATATACTTTATAGGGTCGGAAACGTTTCCTTCTACCTTTTACATTCTTTTCAACGAATCTAATATACCCTTTTACTCTTCGAGTGACGAGTATAAAAACGAAAAATAAATTAGGAGGAAACGCTGTAGTCAAGTGCCGCGACTATAAGATACCCGTTACTGTTTTACACAATTTTAAAATATTCATTTTGCTAGTGGAAATTCACAAGGCGCCACCTACTGTCAGAGATAGCATGTTGAGTAACTGATAGTGACGTCACTATAGTTCCTGAGATCTCAGCGTTCATACGGACAGACGGACAGACTAACGGACATGGCTTAATAGAGATCGCTATTGATCCTGATAAAGAATATATATACTCTATAGGGTCGGAAACGCTTCCCTCTACCTATTACATACTTTTCAACGAATCTAATATACCCTTTTACTCTTCGAGTGACGGGTATAAAAACGAAAAATAAATTAGGAGGAAACGCTATAGTCAAGTGCCGCGACTATGAGATACCCGTTACTGTTTAACACAATTTTAAAATATTCATTTTTAAAATATTCATTTTGCTAGTGGAATTTCACAAGGCGCCACCTATTGTCAAAGATAGCATGTTGAGTAACTGATAGTGACGTAACTATAGTTCCTGAGATCTCAGCGTTCATACGGACAGACGGACAGACTGACGGACATGGCTCAATCGACATCGCTATTGATCCTGATGAAGAATATATATACTTTATAGGGTCGGAAACGTTTCTTTCTACCTTTTACATACTTTTCAACGAATCTAATATACCCTTTTACTCTTCGAGTGACGGGTATAAAAACGAAAAATAAATTAGGAGGAAAGGCTGTAGTCAAGTGCCGCGACTATAAGATACCCGTTACTGTTTTACACAATTTTAAAATATTCATTTTGCTAGTGGAAATTCACAAGGCGCCACCTACTGTCAGAGATAGCATGTTGAGTAACTGATAGTGACGTCACTATAGTTCCTGAGATCTCAGCGTTCATACGGACAGACGGACAGACTAACGGACATGGCTTAATAGAGATCGCTATTGATCCTGATAAAGAATATATATACTCTATAGGGTCGGAAACGCTTCCCTCTACCTATTACATACTTTTCAACGAATCTAATATACCCTTTTACTCTTCGAGTGACGGGTATAAAAACGAAAAATAAATTAGGAGGAAACGCTATAGTCAAGTGCCGCGACTATAAGATACCCGTTACTGTTTTACACAATTTTAAAATATTCATTTTGCTTGTGGATATTCACAAGGCGCCACCTATTGTCAGAGATAGCATGTTGAGTAACTGATAGTGACGCCACTATAGTTCCTGATCAAGAATACATATACTTTATAGGGTCGGAAACGATTCCTTCTACCTGTTATATAGTTTTCAACAAATCGAAAATACCCTTTTACTCTACGAGTAACGGATATAAAAACGTAAAATAAAACAGGAGGAAAGGCTATAGTAGAGTGCAGCGACTATAAAATAGCCGTTACTGTTTTACACAATTTTAAAATATTCATTTTGCTAGTGGAATTTCACAAGGCGACACCTATTGTCAAAGATAGCATGTTGAGTAACTGATAGTGACGTAACTATAGTTCCTGAGATCTCAGCGTTCATACGGACAGACGGACGGACTGACGGACCTGGCTCAATCAACCCTTTTACTCTACGAGTAACGGGTGTAAAAACGAAAAATAAAACAGGACCGCGACTATAAGATACCCGTTACTGTTTTACACAATTTTAAAATATTCATTTTGCTAGTGGAAATTCAGAAGGCGCCACCTATTGTCAGAGATAGCATGTTGAGTAACTGATAGAGACGCCACTATAGTTCCTGATCAAGAATACATATACTTTATAGGGTCGGAAACGATTCCTTCTACCTGTTACATACTTTTCAACGAATCTAATATACCCTTATACTCTACGAGTAACGGGTATAAAAACGAAAAATAAAACAGAAGGAAACGCTATAGTCGAGTGCCGCGACTATAAGATACCCGTTACTGTTGTGCATAATTTTAAAATATTCATTTTGCTAGTGGAACTTCACAAGGCGCCACCTATTGTCAAAGATAGCATGTTGAGTAACTGATAGTGGCGTAACTATAGTTCCTGAGATCTCAGCGTTCATGCGGACAGACGGACGGACTGACGGACCTGGCTCAATCAACCCTTTTACTCTACGAGTAACGGGTGTAAAAACGAAAAATAAAACAGGACCGCGACTATAAGATACCCGTTACTGTTTTACACAATTTTAAAATATTCATTTTGCTAGTGGAAATTCAGAAGGGGCCACCTATTGTCAGAGATAGCATGTTGAGTAACTGATAGTAACGTCACTATAGTTCCTGATCAAGAACACATATACTTTATAGGGTCGGAAACGATTCCTTCTACCTGTTATATACTTTTCAACGAATCTAAAATACCCTTTTAGTCTTAGAGTGACGGGTATAAAAACGAAAAATAAATTAGGAGGAAACGCTAAGTTCGAGTGCCGCGACTATAAGATACCCGTTACTGTTTTACACAATTTTAAAATATTCATTTTGCTAGTGGAAATTCACAAGGCGCCACCTATTGTCAGAGATAGCATGTTGAGTAACTGATAATGACGTAACTATAGTTCCTGAGATCTCAGCGTTCATACGGACAGACTGACGGACATGGCTCAATCGATATCGCTATTGATCCTGATGAAGAATATATATACTTTATAGGGTCGGAAACGCTTCCTTCGACCTGTTACATACTTTTCAATGAATCTAATATACCCTTTTGCTCTACGAGTAACGGGTGTAAAAACGAAAAATAAAACAGGAGGAATCGCCATAGTCGAGTGCCGCGACATACTTGTTACTGTTTTACACAATTTTTAAATATTCATTTTGCTAGTAGGAATTCACAAGGTGCCACCTATTGTCAGAGTTAGCATATTGAGTAACTGATAGTGACGTCACTAAAGGTCCTGAGATCTCAGCGCTATAAGGACAGACGGTCAGACAGACGGATAGACGGACTGACTGACATGGCTCAATCGACATCGCTATTGATCTTGATAAACAATATATATACTTTATAGGGTCGGAAACGCTGCCCTCTACCTGTTACATACTTTTCAACGAATCTAATATACCCTTTTACTCTACGAGTAACTGGTATAAAAACGTAAAATAAAACAGGAGGAAACGCTGTATTCGAGTGCCGCGACTATAAGATACCCGTTACTGATTTACATAATTTTAAAATATTCATTTTGCTAGTGGAAATTCACAAAGCGCCACCTATTGTCAGAGTTAGCATGTTAAGTAACTGATAGTGACGTCACTATAGTTCCTGAGATCTCAACGTTCATACGGACAGACGGACAGACTGACGGACATGGCTCAATCGACCCTTTTACTCTACGAGTAACGGGTGTAAAAACGAAAAATAAATTAGGAGGAAACGCTATAGCCGAGTGCCGCGACTATAAGATACCCGTTACTGTTTTACACAATTTTAAAATATTCATTTTGCTAGTGGAAATTCAGAAGGCGCCACCTATTGTCAGAGATAGCATGTTGAGTAACTGATAGAGACGCCACTATAGTTCCTGATCAAGAATACATATACCTTATAGGGTCGGAAACGATTCCTTCTACCTGTTACATACTTTTCAACGAATCTAATATACCCTTATACTCTACGAGTAACGGGTATAAAAACGAAAAATAAAATAGAAGGAAACGCTATAGTCGAGTGCCGCGACTATAAGATACCCGTTACTGTTTTGCATAATTTTAAAATATTCATTTTGCTAGTGGAACTTCACAAGGCGCCACCTATTGTCAGAGATAGCATGTACATGGCTCAATCGACATCGCTATTGATCCTGATGAAGAATATATATACTTTATAGGGTCGGAAACGTTTCCTTCTACCTTTTACATACTTTTCAACGAATCTAATATACCCTTTTACTCTTCGAGTGACAGGTATAAAAACGAAAAATAAATTAGGAGGAAACACTGTAGTCAAGTGCCGCGACTATAAGAAACCCGTTACTGTTTTACACAATTTTAAAATATTCATTTTGCTAGTGGAAATTCACAAGGCGCCACCTATTGTCAGAGATAGCATGTTGAGTTACTGATAGTGACGCCACTATAGTTCCTGATCAAGAATACATATACTTTATAGGGTCGGAAACGATTCCTTCTACCTGTTATATAGTTATCAACAAATCGAAAATACCCTTTTACTCTACGAGTAACGGATATAAAAACGAAAAATAAAACAGGAGGAAAGGCTATAGTCGAGTGCAGCGACTATAAAATGGCTCAATCGATATCGCTATTGATCCTGATGAAGAATATATACCTTATAGGGTCGGAAACGCTTGCCTCTACCTATTACATACTTTTCAACGAATCTAATATACCCTTTTACTCTTCGAGTGACGGGTATAAAAACGAAAAATAAATTAGGAGGAAACGCTATAGTCAAGTGCCGCGACTATAAGATACCCGTTACTGTTTTACACAATTTTAAAATATTCATTTTGCTAGTGGAAATTCACAAGGCGCCACCTACTGTCAGAGATAGCATGTTGAGTAACTGATAGTGACGTCACTATAGTTCCTGAGATCTCAGCGTTCATACGGACAGACGGACAGACTAACGGACATGGCTTAATAGAGATCGCTATTGATCCTGATAAAGAATATATATACTCTATAGGGTCGGAAACGCTTCCCTCTACCTATTACATACTTTTCAACGAATCTAATATACCCTTTTACTCTTCGAGTGACGGGTATAAAAACGAAAAATAAATTAGGGAGGAAACGCTATAGTCAAGTGCCGCGACTATAAGATACCCGTTACTGTTTAACACAATTTTAAAATATTCATTTTTAAAATATTCATTTTGCTAGTGGAATTTCACAAGGCGCCACCTATTGTCAAAGATAGCATGTTGAGTAACTGATAGTGACGTAACTATAGTTCCTGAGATCTCAGCGTTCATACGGACAGACGGACAGACTGACGGACATGGCTCAATCGACATCGCTATTGATCCTGATGAAGAATATATATACTTTATAGGGTCGGAAACGTTTCCTTCTACCTTTTACATACTTTTCAACGAATCTAATATACCCTTTTACTCTTCGAGTGACGGGTATAAAAACGAAAAAAATAAATTAGGAGGAAACGCTGTAGTCAAGTGCCGCGACTATAAGATACCCGTTACTGTTTTACACAATTTTAAAATATTCATTTTGCTAGTGGAAATTCACAAGGCGCCACCTACTGTCAGAGATAGCATGTTGAGTAACTGATAGTGACGTCACTATAGTTCCTGAGATCTCAGCGTTCATACTGACAGACGGACAGACTAACGGACATGGCTTAATAGAGATCGCTATTGATCCTGATAAAGAATATATATATACTCTATAGGGTCGGAAACGCTTCCCTCTACCTATTACATACTTTTCAACGAATCTAATATACCCTTTTACTCTTCGAGTGACGGGTATAAAAACGAAAAATAAATTAGGAGGAAACGCTATAGTCAAGTGCCGCGACTATAAGATACCCGTTACTGTTTTACACAATTTTAAAATATTCATTTTGCTTGTGGATATTCACAAGGCGCCACCTATTGTCAGAGATAGCATGTTGAGTAACTGATAGTGACGCCACTATAGTTTCCTGATCAAGAATACATATACTTTATAGGGTCGGAAACGATTCCTTCTACCTGTTATATAGTTTTCAACGAATCGAAAATACCCTTCTTACTCTACGAGTAACGGGTATAAAAACGAAAATAAAACAGGAGGAAACGCTATAGTCGAGTGCCAGCGACTATAAGATACCCGTTACTGTTTTGCACAATTTTAAAATATTCATTTTGCTAGTGGAAATTCACAAGGCGACCACCTATTGTCAGAGATAGCATGTTGAGTAACTGATAGTGACGTCACTATAGTTCCTGAGATCTCAGCGTTCATACACATACGGACAGACGGACGGACTGACGGACATGGCTCAATCGACCCTTTTTCTACGAGTAACGGGTGTAAAAACGAAAATAAAACAGGCCGACTATAAGATACCCGTTACTGTTTTACACATTTTAAAATATATTTTGCTATGGAAATTCAAGGCGCCACCTTTCGAGAAATGTTGGTAACTGAAGAGACGCCACTATAGTTCCTGATCAAGAATATCATATACTTTATAGGGTCGGAAACGCTTCCTTCTACCTGTTACATACCTTTCAACGAATCTAATATACCCTTTTACTCTACGAGTAACGGGTATAAAAACGAAAAATAAAACAGGAGGAAACGCTATAGTCGAGTGCCGCGACTATAAGATACCCGTTACTGTTTTGCATAATTTTAAAATATTCATTTTGCTAGTGGAAATTCACAAGGCGCCACCTATTGTCAGAGATAGCATGTTGAGTAACTGATAGTGACGTCACTATAGTTCTTGAGATCTCAGCGTTCATAGGAACAGACGGACAGACGGACGGACTGACGGACATGGCTCTCATATTCCTACTCTTTATGATTATTAATAATAATATATTTTTGGAAACTCTTCCTTCTACCTGTTACATACTTTTTCAACGAATCTAATATACCCTTTTACTCTACGAGTAACGGGTGTAAAAAACGAAAAATAAAACAGGGAGGATACGCTATAGTCGAGTTTCGCGACTATAAGATACCCGTTATTGTTTTGCACAATTTTAAAATATTCATTTATCTAGTGGAAATTCAGAAGGCGCCACCTATTGTCAGAGATAGCATGTTGAGTAACTGATAGTGACGTCACTATAGTTCCTGATCAATCATATCTTTATAGGGTCAGACGGACAGACCTTCACTGACGGACTTTGGCTCAATCGACCCTTTTAATCTACAAGAAACGGGTGTAAAAACGAAAAATAAAACAGGAGGAAACGCCATAGCCGAGTGCCGCGACTATAAGATACCCGTTACTGTTTTACACAATTTTAAAATATTCATTTTGCTAGTGGAAATTCAGAAGGCCCCACCTATTGTCAGAGATAGCATGTTGAGTAACTGATAGAGACGCCACTATAGTTCCTGATCAAGAATACATATACTTTATAGGGTCGGAAACGATTCCTTCTACCTTTTACATACTTTTCAACGAATCTAATATACCCTTTTACTCTACGAGTAACGGGTATAAAAACGAAAAAAATAAAACAGAAGGAAACGCTATAGTCGAGTGCCGCGACTATAAGATACCCGTTACTGTTTTGCATAATTTTTAAAATATTCATTTTGCTAGTGGAACTTCACAAGGCGCCACCTATTGTCAGAGATAGAATGTTGAGTAACTGATAGTGACGTCACTATAGTTCCTGAGATTTCAGCGTTCATAGGAACAGACGGTCAGACAGACGGATAGACGGACTGACGGACATGGCTCAATCGACATCGCTATTGATCTTGATAAACAATATATATACTTTATAGGGTCGGAAACGCTGCCCTCTACCTGTTACATACTTTTCAACGAATCTAATATACCCTTTTACTCTACGAGTAACTGGTATAAAAACGTAAAATAAAACAGGAGGAAACGCTGTATTCGAGTGCCGCGACTATAAGATACCCGTTACTATTTTACATAATTTTAAAATATTTATTTTGCTAGTGGAAATTCACAAAGCGCCACCTATTGTCAGAGCTAGGATGTTAAGTAACTGATAGTGACGTCACTATAGTTCCTGAGATCTCAGCGTTCATACGGACAGACGGACAGACATACGGACTGACGGACATGGCTCAATCGACCCTTTTACTCTACGAGTAACGGGTGTAAAAACGAAAAATAAAACAGGAGGAAACGCTATATTCGAGTGCCGCGACTATAAGATACTCGTAACTATTTTACATAATTTTAAAAAAATTATATATTGTGCTAGTGGAAATTCACAAAGCGCCACCTATTGTCAGAGTTAGCATGTTGAGTAACTGATAGAGACGCCACTATAGTTCCTGATCAAGAATACATATACTTTATAGAGTCGGAAACGATTCCTTCTACCTGTTATATACTTTTCAACGAATCTAAAATACCCTTTTACTCTACGAGTAACGGGTATAAAAACGAAAAATAAAGCAGGAGGAAACGCTATAGTCGAGTGCCGCGACTATAAGATACCCGTTACTGTTTTGCATAATTTTAAAATATTCATTTTGCTAGTGGAAATTCACAAGGCGCCACCTATTGTCAGAGTTAGCATGTTGAGTAACTGATAGTGACGTCACTATTGTTCCTGAGATCTCAGCGTTTATACGGACAGACGGACGGACATGGCTCAATCGATATCGCTATTGATCCTGATCAAGAATATATATACCTTATATGGTCGGAAACGCTTCCTTCTACCTGTTACATACTTTTCAACGAATTTAATATACCCTTTTACTTTTGGAGTAACGGGTATAACAACGAAAAATAAAACAGGAGGAAAGGCTATAGTCGAGTACAGCGACTATAAGATACCCGTTACTGTTTTACACAATTTTAAAATATTCATTTTGCTAGTGGAAATTCACAAGGCACCACCTATTGTCAGAGATAGCATGTTGAGTAACTGATAGTGACGTCACTATAGTTCCTGAGATCTCTGCGTTCATACGGACAGACGGACGAACAGACGGACATATTGATCTTGAGCAATAATATATATACTTTAGAGGGTCGGAAACGCTGCCTTCTACCTGTTACATACTTTTCAACGAATCTAATATACCCTTTTACTCTACGAGTAACGGGTATAAAAACGAAAAATAAAACAGGAGGAAACGCTATAGGCGAGTGTCACGACTATAAGATACCCGTTACTGTTTTACACAATTTTAAAATATTTATTTTGCTAGTGGAAATTCACAAAGCGCCACCTATTGTCAGAGTTACCATGTTAAGTAACTGAAAGTGACGTCACTATAGTTCCTGATATCTCAGCGTTCATACGGACACACGGACAGACGGCAGACATACGGACTGACCGACATGGCTCAATTGACCCTTTTACTCTACGAGTAACGGGTGTAAAAACGAAAAATAAAACAGGAGGAAACGCTATATTGCCGCGACTATAAGAAATTCACAAAGCGCCACCTATTGTCAGAGTTAGCATGTTAAGTAACTGATAGTGACGTCACTATAGTTCCTGAGTTCATTGTTCATTGGAACAGACCGACAGACAGACGGATAGACAGACTGACGGACATGGCTCAATCGACATCGCTATTGATCCTGATCAAGAATATATATACTTTAGAGGGTCGGAAACTCTTCCTTCTACCTGTTACATACTTTTCAACGAATCTAATATACCCTTTTACTCTACGAGTAACGGGTATAAAAACGAAAAATAAAGCAGGAGGAAACGCTATAGTCGAGTGCCGCGACTATAAGATACCCGTTATTGTTTTGCACAATATTAAAATATTCATTTTTCTAGTGGAAATTCACAAGGCACCACCTATTGTCAGAGATAGCATGTTGAGTAACTGATAGTGACGTCACTACAGTTCTTGAGATCTCAGCGTTCATAGGAACAGACCGACAGACAGACGGATGGACGGACTGACGGACATGGCTCAATCGACATCGCTATTGATCCTGGTCAAGAATATATATACCTTGTAGGGTCGGAAACTCTTCCTTCTACCTGTTACATACTTTTAAACGAATCTAATATACCCCTTTACTCTACGAGTAACGGGTATAAAAACGAAAAATAAAACAGGAGAAAACGATTTAGTCGAGTGCCGCAACTATAAGATACCCGTTACTGTTTTACACAATTTTAAAATTTTCATTTTTCTATTGGAACTTCACAAGGCGCCACCTATTGTCAGAGATAGAATGTTGAGTAACTGATAGTAACGTCACTATAGTTCCTGAGATCTCACCGTTCATACGGACAGACTGACAGACATGGCTCAATCGACATCGCTATTGATCCTGATCAAGAATATATATACCTTGTAGGGTCGGAAACTCTTCCTTCTACCTGTTACATACTTTTAAACGAATCTAATATACCCCTTTACTCTACGAGTAACGGGTATAAAAACGAAAAATAAAACAGGAGAAAAGCTATAGTCGAGTGCCGCAACTATAAGATACCCGTTACTGTTTTACACAATTTTAAAATTTTCATTTTTCTATTGGAACTTCACAAGGCGCCACCTATTGTCAGAGATAGAATGTTGAGTAACTGATAGTAACGTCACTATAGTTCCTGAGATCTCACCGTTCATACGGACAGACTGACAGACATGGCTCAATCGACATCGCTATTGATCCTGATCAAGAATATATACTGTTACAATACTTTTCAACGAATTTAATATACCCTTTTACTCTACGAGTAACGGGTATAAAAACGAAAAATAAAACAGAAGGAAAAGCTATAGTCGAGTGCCGCGACTATAAAATACCCGTTACTGTTTTACACAATTTTAAAATTTTCATTTTACTAGTAAAAATTCACAAGGCGCCAGCTATTGTCAGAGATAGCATGTTGAGTAACTGAAAGTAACGTCACTATAGTTCCTGAGATCTCAGCGTTCATACGGACAGACGGACAGACTGTCGGACATGGCTCAATCGACATCGCTATTGATCCTGATCAAGAATATATATACTTTAGAGGGTCGGAAACTCTTCCTTCTACCTGTTACATACATTTCAACGAATCTAATATACCCTTTTACTCTACGAGTTACGGGTATAAAAACGAAAAATAAATTAGGGGGAAACGCTATAGTCGAGTGCCGCGACTATAAGATACCCGTTATTGTTTTGCACAATATTAAAATATTCATTTTTCTTGTGGAAATTCACAAGGCACCACCTATTTTCAGAGATAGCATGTTGAGTAACTGATAGTAACGTCACTATAGTTTCTGAGATCTCAGCGTTCATACGGACAGACGGACAGAATGACGGACATGGTTCAATCGACATCGCTATTGATCCTGATCAAGAATATATATACTTTATAGGGTCGGAAACTCTTCCTTCTATCTGTTACATACCTTTCAACGAATCTAATATACCCTTTTACTCTACGAGTAACGGGTATAAAAACGAAAAATAAATTAGGGGGAAACGCTATAGTCGAGTGCCGCGACTATAAGATACCCGTTATTGTTTTGCACAATATTAAAATATTCATTTTTCTTGTGGAAATTCACAAGGCACCACCTATTGTCAGAGATAGCATGTTGAGTAACTGATAGTGACGTCACTATAGTTCTTGAGATCTCAGCGTTCATAGGAACAGACCTATGGACGGACTGACGGACATGGCTCAATCGGCATCGCTATTGATCCTGATCATGAATATATATACCTTGTAGGGTTGGAAACTCTTCCTTCTACCTGTTACATACTTTTCAACGAATCTAATATACCCCTTTACTCTACGAGTAACGGGTATAAAAACGAAAACTAAAACAGGAGGATACGCTATAGTCGAGTTTCGCGACTATAAGATACCCGTTATTGTTTTGCACAATATTAAAATATTCATTTATCTAGTGGAAATTCACAAGGCGCCACCTATTGTGAGAGATAGCATGTTGAGTAACTGATAGTGACGTCACTATAGTTCCTGAGATCTCAGCGTTCATAGGAACAGACCGACAGACAGACGGATGGACGGACTGACGGACATGGCTCAATCGATATCGCTATTGATGCTGATCAAGAATATATATACCTTGTAGGGTCGGAAACTCTTCCATCTACTTGTTACAAAACTTTTCAACGAATTTAATATACCCTTTTACTTAACGAGTAACGGGTATAAAAACGAAAAATTAAACAGAAGGAAACGCTATAGCCGAGTGCCGCGACTATAGACACCCGTTACTGTTTTACACAATTTTAAAATTTTCATTCTACTAGTGGAAATTCACAAGGCGCCACCTATTGTCAGATATAGCATGTTGAGTAACTGATAGTAACGTCACTATAGTTCCTGAGATCTCAGCGTTCATACGGACAGACGGACAGATTGACGGACATGGTTCAATCGACATCGCTATTGATCCTGATCAAGAATATATATACCTTGTAGGGTCGGAAACTCTTCCTTCTACCTGTTACAATACTTTTCAACGAATTTAATATACCCTTTTACTCTACGAGTAACGGGTATAAAAACGAAAAATAAAGCAGGAGGAAACGCTATAGTCGAGTGCCGCGACTATAAGATACCCGTTACTGTTTTGCACAATTTTAAAATATTCACCACCACCGCCACCTATTGTCAGAGATAGCATGTTGAGTAACTGATAGTGACGCCACTATAGTTCCTGATCAAGAATACATATACTTTATAGGGTCGGTTACGATTCCTTCTACCTGTTACATTACTTTTCAACGAATTTAATATACCCTTTTACTCTACGAGTAACGGGTATAAAAACGAAAAATAAAGCAGGAGGAAACGCTGTAGTCGTGTGCCGCGACTATAAGATACCCGTTATTGTTTTGCACAATATTAAAATATTTATTTTTCTAGTGGAAATTCACAAGGCGCCACCTATTGTCAGAAATAGCATGTTGAGTAACTGATAGTGACGTCACTATAGTTCCTGATCTCAGCGTTCATACGGACAGACGGACGGACTGACGGACATGGCTCAATCGATATCGCTATTGATCCTGATCAAGAACACATATACTTTATAGGGTCGGAAACACTTCCCTCTACCTCTTACAAACATTTCAACGGATCTAATATACCCTTTTACTCTACGAGTAACTGGTGTAAAACCCGAAAATAAAAAAGGAGGAAAGGCTATAGTCGAGTGCCGCGACTATGAGATACCCGATATAAGATAGGCGCCACCTATTGTCAGAGATAACATGTTGAGTAACTGATAGTGACGTCGCTATAGATCCTGAGATCTCAGCGTTCATACGGATAGACGGACGGACTGACGGACATGGCTCAATCGATATCGCTATTGATCTGATCAAGAACATATATATAGGGTCGGAAACGCTTCCTTCTACCTGTTACATACTTTTCAACGAATCTAATATACCCTTTTACTCTACGAGTAACGGGTATAAAAACGAAAAATAAAACAGGAGGAAACGCTATAGTCGAGTGCCGCGACTATAAGATACCCGTTACTGTTTTACACAATTTTAAAATTTTCATTTTACTAGTGGTAATTCACAAGGCGCCACCTATTTTCAGAGATAGCATGTTGAGTAACTGATAGTAACGTCACTATAGTTCCTGAGATCTCAGCGTTCATACGGACAGACGGACAGAATGACGGACATGGTTCAATCGACATCGCTATTGATCCTGATCAAGAATATATATACTTTATAGGGTCGGAAACTCTTCCTTCTATCTGTTACATACCTTTCAACGAATCTAATATACCCTTTTACTCTACGAGTAACGGGTATAAAAACGAAAAATAAATTAGGGGGAAACGCTATAGTCAAGTGCCGCGACTATAAGATACCCGTTACTGTTTTCCACAATTTTAAAATATTCATTTTGCAAGTGGAAATTCACAAGAATTTTCATTTTTCTAGTGGAAATTCACAAGGCGCCGCCTATTGTCAGAGATAGCATGTTGAGTAACTGATAGTAACGTCACTATAGTTCCTGAGATCTCAGCGTTCAAACGGACAGAATGACAGACATGGCTCAATCGACATTGCTATTGATCCTGATCAAGAATATATATACTTTAGAGGGTCGAAAACTCTTCCTTCTACCTGTTACAATAGTTTTCAACGAATCTAATATACCCTTTTACTCTTCGAGTGACAGGTATAAAAACGAAAAATAAATTAGTAGGAAACGCTGTAGTCAAGTGCCGCGACTATAAGAAACCCGTTACTGTTTTACACAATTTTAAAATATTCATTTTGCTAGTGGAAATTCACAAGGCGCCACCTATTGTCAGAGATAGCATGTTGAGTAACTGATAGTGACGCCACTATAGTTCCTGATCAAGAATACATATACTTTATAGGGTCGGAAACGATTCCTTCTACCTGTTATATAGTTATCAACAAATCGAAAATACCCTTTTACTCTACGAGTAACGGATATAAAAACGAAAAATAAAACAGGAGGAAAGGCTATAGTCGAGTGCAGCGACTATAAAATACCCGTTACTGTTTTACACAATTTTAAAATATTCATTTTGCTAGTGGAATTTCACAAGGCGCCACCTATTGTCAAAGATAGCATGTTGAGTAACTGATAGTGACGTAACTATAGTTCCTGAGATCTCAGCGTTCATACGGACAGACGGACAGACTGACGGACATGGCTCAATCGACATCGCTATTGATCCTGATGAAGAATATATATACTTTATAGGGTCGGAAACGTTTCCTTCTACCTTTTACATACTTTTCAACGAATCTAATATACCCTTTTACTCTTCGAGTGACAGGTATAAAAACGAAAAATAAATTAGTAGGAAACGCTGTAGTCAAGTGCCGCGACTATAAGAAACCCGTTACTGTTTTACACAATTTTAAAATATTCATTTTGCTAGTGGAAATTCACAAGGCGCCACCTATTGTCAGAGATAGCATGTTGAGTAACTGATAGTGACGCCACTATAGTTCCTGATCAAGAATACATATACTTTATAGGGTCGGAAACGATTCCTTCTACCTGTTATATAGTTATCAACAAATCGAAAATACCCTTTTACTCTACGAGTAACGGATATAAAAACGAAAAATAAAACAGGAGGAAAGGCTATAGTCGAGTGCAGCGACTATAAAATACCCGTTACTGTTTTACACAATTTTAAAATATTCAGTTTGCTAGTGGAATTTCACAAGGCGCCACCTATTGTCAAAGATAGCATGTTGAGTAACTGATAGTGACGTAACTATAGTTCCTGAGATCTCAGCGTTCATACGGACAGACGGACAGACTGACGGACATGGCTCAATCGACATCGCTATTGATCCTGATGAAGAATATATATACTTTATAGGGTCGGAAACGTTTCCTTCTACCTTTTACATACTTTTCAACGAATCTAATATACCCTTTTACTCTTCGAGTGACAGGTATAAAAACGAAAAATAAATTAGTAGGAAACGCTGTAGTCAAGTGCCGCGACTATAAGAAACCCGTTACTGTTTTACACAATTTTAAAATATTCATTTTGCTAGTGGAAATTCACAAGGCGCTACCTATTGTCAGAGATAGCATGTTGAGTAACTGATAGTGACGTACCTATAGTTCCTGAGATCTCAGTGGTCATACGGACAGACGGACAGACGGACAGACTAACGGACATGGCTCAATAGAGATCCTTATTGATCCTGATAAAGAATATATATACTTTATAGGGTCGGAAACGCTTCCTTCTACCTGTTATATACTTTTCAACGAATCTAAAATACCCTTTTACTCTACGAGTAACGGGTATAAAAACGAAAAATAAAACAGGAGGAAACGCTATAGTCGAGTGCCGCGACTATAAGATACCCGTTGCTGTTTTACACAATTTTAAAATTCTCATTTTGCTAGTGGAAATTTACAAGGCGCCACCTATTGTCAGAGATAGCATGTTGAGTAACTGATAGTGACGTCACTATAGTTCCTGAGATCTCAGCGTTCATACGGACGGACTGACGGACATGGCTCATTCGATATCGCTATTTATCCTGATCAAGAATATATAAACTTTATATGGTCGGAAACGCTTCCTTCTACCTGTTACATACTTTTCAACGAATTTAATATACCCTTTTACTTTAGGAGTAACGGGTATAACAACGAAAAATAAAACAGAAGGAAACGCCATAGTCGAGTGCCGCGACTATAAGATACCCATAACAGTTTTACACAATTTTAAAATTTTCATTTTGCTAGTGGAAATTCACAAGGCGTCACCTATTGTCAGAGATAGCATGTTGAGTAACTGATAGTGACGTCACTATAGTTTCTAAGCCGCGACTATAAGATACCCGTTACTGTTTTACACAATTTTAAAATTTTCATTTTGCTAGTGGAAATTCACAAGGCGCCACCTATTGTCAGAGATAGCATGTTGAGTAACTGATAGTGACGTCACTATAGTTCCTGAGATCTCAGCGTTCATACGGACAGACGGACGGACTGACGGACATGGCTCAATCGATATCGCTATTGATCCTGATCAAGAATATATAAACTTTATATGGTCGGAAACGCTTCCTTCTACCTGTTACATACTTTTCAACGAATTTAATATACCCTTTTACTTTAGGAGTAACGGGTATAACAACGAAAAATAAAACAGAAGGAAACGCCATAGTCGAGTGCCGCGACTATAAGATACCCATAACTGTTTTACACAATTTTAAAATTTTCATTTTGCTAGTGGAAATTCACAAGGCGCCACCTATTGTCAGAGATAGCATGTTGAGTAACTGATAGTGACGTCACTATAGTTTCTGAGCCGCGACTATAAGATACCCGTTACTGTTTTCACAATTTTAAAATTTTCATTTTGCTAGTGGAAATTCACAAGGCGCCACCTATTGTCAGAGATAGCATGTTGAGTAACTGATAGTGACGTCACTATAGTTCCTGAGATCTCAGCGTTCATACGGACAGACGGACGGCCTGACGGACATGGCTCATTCGATATCGCTATTTATCCTGATCAAGAATATATATACTTTATATGGTCGGAAACGCTTCCTTCTACCTGTTACATACTTTTCAACGAATTTAATATACCCTTTTACTTTAGGAGTAACGGGTATAACAACGAAAAATAAAACAGAAGGAAACGCCATAGCCGAGTGCCGCGACTATAAGATACCCATAACTGTTTTACAATTTTAAAATTTTCATTTTGCTAGTGGAAATTCACAAGGCGCCACCTATTGTCAGAGATAGCATGTTGAGTAACTGATAGTGACGTCACTATAGTTTCTGTGATCTCAGCGTTCATACGGACAGACTGACGGACATGGCTCAATCGATATCGCTTTTGATCCTGATGAAGAATATATACCTTAAAGGCTCCTTCTACCTGTTACATACTTTTCAACGAATCTAATATACCCTTTTTTCTTCGAGTGACGGGTATAAAAACGAAAAATAAATTAGGGAGGAAACGCTATAGTCAAGTGCCGCGACTATAAGATACCCGTTACTGTTTTACACAATTTTAAAATATTCATTTTGCTAGTGGATATTCACAAGGCGCCACCTATTGTCAGAGATAGCATGTTGAGTAACTGATAGTGACGCCACTATAGTTCCTGATCAAGAATACATATACTTTATAGGGTCGGAAACGATTCCTTCTACCTGTTATATAGTTTTCAACAAATCGAAAATACCCTTTTACTCTACGAGTAACGGATATAAAAACGAAAAATAAAACAGGAGGAAAGGCTATAGTCGAGTGCCGCAACTATAAGATACCCGTTACTGTTTTACACAATTTTAAAATATTCATTTTGCTAGTGGAATTTCACAAGGCGCCACCTATTGTCAAAGATAGCATGTTGAGTAACTGATAGTGACGTAACTATAGTTCCTGAGATCTCAGCGTTCATACGGACAGACGGACAGCCTGCGGACATGGCTCAATCGACATCGCTATTGATCCTGATGAAGAATATATATACTTTATAGGGTCGGAAACGTTTCCTTCTACCTTTTACATACTTTTCAACGAATCTAATATACCCTTTTACTCTTCGAGTGACGGGTATAAAAACGAAAAATAAATTAGGAGGAAACGCTGTAGTCAAGTGCCGCGACTATAAGATACCCGTTACTGTTTTACACAATTTTAAAATATTCATTTTGCTAGTGGAAATTCACAAGGCGCCACCTACTGTCAGAGATAGCATGTTGAGTAACTGATAGTGACGCCACTATAGTTCCTGATCAAGAATACATATACTTTATAGGGTCGGAAACGATTCCTTCTACCTGTTATATAGTTTTCAACAAATCGAAAATACCCTTTTACTCTACGAGTAACGGATATAAAAACGTAAAATAAAACAGGAGGAAAGGCTATAGTAGAGTGCAGCGACTATAAAATACCCGTTACTGTTTTACACAATTTTTAAAATATTCATTTTGCTAGTGGAATTTCACAAGGCGCCACCTATTGTCAAAGATAGCATGTTGAGTAACTGATAGTGACGTAACTATAGTTCCTGAGATCTCAGCGTTCATACGGACAGACGGACGGACCGACGGACCTGGCTCAATCAACCCTTTTACTCTACGAGTAACGGGTGTAAAAACGAAAAATAAAACAGGACCGCGACTATAAGATACCCGTTACTGTTTTACACAATTTTAAAATATTCATTTTGCTAGTAGAAATTCAGAAGGCGCCACCTATTGTCAGAGATAGCATGTTGACTAACTGATAGTAACGTCACTATAGTTCCTGATCAAGAACACATATACTTTATAGGGTCGGAAACGATTCCTTCTACCTGTTATATACTTTTCAACGAATCTAAAATACCCTTTTACTCTTAGAGTGACGGGTATAAAAACGAAAAATAAATTATGAGGAAACGCTAAGTTCGAGTGCCGCGACTATAAGATACCCGTTACTGTTTTACACAATTTTAAAATATTCATTTTGCTAGTGGAAATTCACAAGGCGCCACCTATTGTCAGAGATAGCATGTTGAGTAACTGATAATGACGTAACTATAGTTCCTGAGATATCAGCGTTCATACGGACAGACTGACAGACTGACGGACATGGCTCAATCGATATCGCTATTGATCCTGATGAAGAATATATATACTTTATAGGGTCGGAAACGCTTCCTTCGACCTGTTACATACTTTTCAATGAATCTAATATACCCTTTTGCTCTACGAGTAACGGGTGTAAAAACGAAAAATAAAACAGGAGGAATCGCCATAGTCGAGTGCCGCGACATACCCGTTACTGTTTTACACAATTTTTAAATATTCATTTTGCTAGTAGAAATTCACAAGGTGCCACCTATTGTCAGAGTTAGCATATTGAGTAACTGATAGTGACGTCACTAAAGGTCCTGAGATCTCAGCGCTATACGGACAGACGGTCAGACAGACGGATAGACGGACTGACGGACATGGCTCAATCGACATCGCTATTGATCTTGATAAACAATATATATACTTTATAGGGTCGGAAACGCTGCCGTCTACCTGTTACATACTTTTCAACGAATCTAATATACCCTTTTACTCTACGAGTAACGGGTATAAAAACGTAAAATAAAACAGGAGGAAACGCTGTATTCGAGTGCCGCGACTATAAGATACCCGTTACTGATTTACATAATTTTAAAATATTCATTTTGCTAGTGGAAATTCACAAAGCGCCACCTATTGTCAGAGTTAGCATGTTAAGTAACTGATAGTGACGTCACTATAGTTCCTGAGATCTCAACGTTCATACGGACAGACGGACAGACTGACGGACATGGCTCAATCGACATCGCTATTGATCCTGATCAAGAATATATATACCTTGTAGGGTCGGAAACTCTTCCTTCTACCTGTTACATACTTTTAAACGAATCTAATATACCTCTTTACTCTACGAGTAACGGGTATAAAAACGAAAAATAAAACAGGAGAAAACGCTTTAGTCGAGTGCCGCGACTATAAGATACCCGTTACTGTTTTACACAATTTTAAAATATTCATTTTTCTAGTGGAACTTCACAAGGCGCCACCTATTGTCAGAGATAGCATGTTGAGTAACTGATAGAGACGCCACTATAGTTCCTGATCAAGAATACATATACTTTATAGGGTCGGAAAAGATTCCTTCTACCTGTTAAATACTTTTCAACAAATCTAATATACCCTTTTACTCTACGAGTAACGGGTATAAAAACGAAAAATAAAACAGAAGGAAACGCTATAGTCGAGTGCCGCGACTATAAGATACCCGTTACTGTTTTGCATAATTTTAAAATATTCATTTTGCTAGTGGAACTTCACAAGGCGCCACCTATTGTCAGAGATAGAATGTTGAGTAACTGATAGTGACGTCACTATAGTTCCTGAGATCTCAGCGTTCATAGGAACAGACGGTCAGACAGACGGATAGACGGACTGACGGACATGGCTCAATCGACATCGCTATTGATCTTGATAAACAATATACATACTTTATAGGGTCGGAAACGCTGCCCTCTACCTGTTACATACTTTTCAACGAATCTAATATACCCTTTTACTCCACGAGTAAATGGTATAAAAACGTAAAATAAAACAGGAGGAAACGCTGTATTCGAGTGCCGCGACTATAAGATACCCGTTACTATTTTACATAATTTTAAAATATTTATTTTGCTAGTGGAAATTCACAAAGCGCCACCTATTGTCAGAGCTAGCATGTTAAGTAACTGATAGTGACGTCACTATAGTTCCTGAGATCTCAGCGTTCATACGGACAGACGGACAGACATACGGACTGACGGACATGGCTCAATCGACCCTTTTACTCTACGAGTAACGGGTGTAAAAACAAAAATAAAACAGGAGGAAACGCTATATTCGAGTGCCGCGACTATAAGATACCCGTAACTATTTTACATAATTTTAAAAAAATTATATATTGTGCTAGTGGAAATTCACAAAGCGCCACCTATTGTCAGAGTTAGCATGTTGAGTAACTGATAGAGACGCCACTATAGTTCCTGATCAAGAATACATATACTTTATAGAGTCGGAAACGATTCCTTCCACCTGTTACATACTTTTCAACGAATCTAATATACCCTTTTACTCTACGAGTAACGGGTATAAGAACGAAAAATAAAACAGGAGGAAACGCTATAGGCGAGTGCCACGACTATAAGATACCCGTTACTGTTTTACACAATTTTAAAATATTTATTTTGCTAGTATAAATTCACAAAGCGCCACCTATTGTCAGAATTACCATGTTAAGTAACTGAAAGTGACGTCACTATAGTTCCTGATATCTCAGCGTTCATACGGACACACGGACAGACGGCAGACATACGGACTGACAGACATGGCTCAATCGACCCTTTTACTCTACGAGTAACGGGTGTAAAAACGAAAAATAAAACAGGAGGAAACGCTATATTGCCGCGACTATAAGAAATTCACAAAGCGCCACCTATTGTCAGAGTTAGCATGTTAAGTAACTGATAGTGACGTCACTATAGTTCCTGAGTTCATTGTTCATTGGAACAGACCGACAGACAGACGGATAGACAGACTGACGGACATGGCTCAATCGACATCGCTATTCATCCTGATCAAGAATATATATACCTTGTAGGGTCGGAAACTCTTCCTTCTACCTGTTACAATACTTTTCAACGAATTTAATATATCCTTTTACTTTACGAGTAACAGGTATAAAAACGAAAAATAAAACAGGACGAAATGCTATAGTCGAGTGCCGCGACTATAAGATACCCGTTACTGTTTTACACAATTTTAAAATTTTCATTTTTCTAGTAGAAATTTACAAGGCGCCACCTATTGTCAGAAATAGCATGTTGAGTAACTGATAGTAACGTCACTATAGTTCCTGAGATCTCAGCGTTCATACGGACAGACGGACAGACTGACGGACATGGCTCAATCGACATCGCTATTGATCCTGATCAAGAATATATATACTTTAGAGGGTCGGAAACTCTTCCTTCTACCTGTTACATACTTTCCAACGAATCTAATATACCCTTTTACTCTACGAGTAACGGGTATAAAAACGAAAAATAAAGCAGGAGGAAACGCTATAGTCGAGTGCCGCGACTATAAGATACCCGTTATTGTTTTGCACAATATTAAAATATTCATTTTTCTAGTGGAAATTCACAAGGCACCACCTATTGTCAGAGATAGCATGTTGAGTAACTGATAGTGACGTCACTATAGTTCTTGAGATCTCAGCGTTCATAGGAACAGACCGACAGACAGACGGATGGACGGACTGACGGACATGGCTCAATCGACATCGCTATTGATCCTGATCAAGAATATATATACCTTGTAGGGTCGGAAACTCTTCCTTCTACCTGTTACATACTTTTAAACGAATCTAATATACCTCTTTACTCTACGAGTAACGGGTATAAAAACGAAAAATAAAACAGGAGAAAACGCTTTAGTCGAGTGCCGCGACTATAAGATACCCGTTACTGTTTTACACAATTTTAAAATATTCATTTTTCTAGTGGAACTTCACAAGGCGCCACCTATTGTCAGAGATAGAATGTTGAGTAACTGATAGTAACGTCACTATAGTTCCTGAGATCTCAGCGTTCATACGGACAGACTGACAGACATGGCTCAATCGACATCGCTATTGATCCTGATCAAGAATATATACTGTTACAATACTTTTCAACGAATTTAATATACCCTTTTACTCTACGAGTAACGGGTATAAAAACGAAAAAAAAAAACAGAAGGAAAAGCTATAGTCGAGTGCCGCGACTATAAGATACCCGTTACTGTTTTACACAATTTTAAAATTTTCATTTTACTAGTAAAAATTCACAAGGCGCCACCTATTGTCAGAGATAGCATGTTGAGTAACTGATAGTAACGTCACTATAGTTCCTGAGATCTCAGCGTTCATACGGACAGACGGACAAACTGTCGGACATGGCTCAATCGACATCGCTATTGATCCTGATCAAGAATATATATACTTTAGAGGGTCGGAAACTCTTCCTTCTACCTGTTACATACTTTCCAACGAATCGAATATACCCTTTTACTCTACGAATAACGGGTATAAAAACGAAAAATAAAGCAGGAGGAAACGGTATAGTCGAGTGCCGCGACTATAAGATACACGTTATTGTTTTGCACAATATTAAAATATTCATTTTTCTAGTGGAAATTCACAAGGCACCACCTATTGTCAGAGATAGCATGTTGAGTAACTGATAGTGACGTCACTATAGTTCTTGAGATCTCAGCGTTCATAGGAACAGACCGACAGACAGACGGATGGACGGACTGACGGACATGGCTCAATCGACATCGCTATTGATCCTTATCAAGAATATATATACCTTGTAGGGTCGGAAACTCTTCCTTCTACCTGTTACATACTTTTAAACGAATCTAATATACCTCTTTACTCTACGAGTTACGGGTATAAAAACGAAAAATAAAACAGGAGAAAACGCTTTAGTCGAGTGCCGCGACTATAAGATACCCGTTACTGTTTTACACAATTTTAAAATTTTCATTTTTCTAGTGGAACTTCACAAGGCGCTACCTATTGTCAGAGATAGAATGTTGAGTAACTGATAGTAACGTCACTATAGTTCCTGAGATCTCAGCGTTCATACGGACAGACTGACAGACATGGCTCAATCGACATTGCTATTGATCCTGATCAAGAATATATACTGTTACAATACTTTTCAACGAATTTAATATACCCTTTTACTCTACGAGTAACGGGTATAAAAACGAAAAAATAAAACAGAAGGAAAAGCTATAGTCGAGTGCCGCGACTATAAGATACCCGTTACTGTTTTACACAATTTTAAAATTTTCATTTTACTAGTAAAAATTCACAAGGCGCCACCTATTGTCAGAGATAGCATGTTGAGTAACTGATAGTAACGTCACTATAGTTCCTGAGATCTCAGCGTTCATACGGACAGACGGACAGACTGACGGACATGGCTCAATCGACATCGCTATTGATCCTGATCAAGAATATATATACTTTAGAGGGTCGGAAACTCTTCCTTCTACCTGTTACATACTTTCCAACGAATCTAATATACCCTTTTACTCTACGAGTAACGGGGATAAAAACGAAAAATAAAACAGGAGAAGCTATAGTCGAGTGCCGCGACTATAAGATACCCGTTACTGTTTTACAGAATTTTAAAATATTCATTTTGCTAGTGGAACTTCACAAGGCGCCACCTATTGTCAGAGATAAAATGTTGAGTAACTGATAGTGACGTCACTATAGTTCCTGAGATCTCAGCGTTCATAGGAACAGACGGTCAGACAGACGGATAGACGGACTGACGGACATGGCTCAATCGACATCGCTATTGATCTTGATAAACAATATATATACTTTATAGGGTCGGAAACGCTGCCCTCTACCTGTTACATACTTCTCAACGAATCTAATATACCCTATTACTCCACGAGTAAATGGTATAAAAACGTAAAATAAAACAGGAGGAAACGCTGTATTCGAGTGCCGCGACTATAAGATACCCGTTACTATTTTACATAATTTTAAAATATTTATTTTGCTAGTGGAAATTCACAAAGCGCCACCTATTGTCAGAGCTAGCATGTTAAGTAACTGATAGTGACGTCACTATAGTTCCTGAGATCTCAGCGTTCATACGGACAGACGGGCAGACATACGGACTGACGGACATGGCTCAATCGACCCTTTTACTCTACGAGTAACGGGTGTAAAAACAAAAATAAAACAGGAGGAAACGCTAACGGACAGACTGACGGACATGGCTCAATCGACATCGCTATTGATCCTGATCAAGAATATATATACTTTTAGAGGGTCGGAAACTCTTCCTTCTACCTGTTACATACTTTCCAACGAATCTAATATACCCTTTTACTCTACGAGTAACGGGTATAAAAACGAAAAATAAAGCAGGAGGGGAAACGCTATAGTCGAGTGCCGCGACTATAAGATACCCGTTATTGTTTTGCACAATATTAAAATATTCATTTTTCTAGTGGAAATTCACAAGGCACCACCTATTGTCAGAGATAGCATGTTGAGTAACTGATAGTGACGTCACTATAGTTCTTGAGATCTCAGCGTTCATAGGAACAGACCGACAGACATGGCTCAATCGACATCGCTATTGATCCTGATCAAGAATATATACTGTTACAATACTTTTCAACGAATTTAATATACCCTTTTACTCTACGAGTAACGGGTATAAAAACGAAAAATAAAACAGAAGGAAAAGCTATAGTCGAGTGCCGCGACTATAAGATACCCGTAACTGTTTTACACAATTTTATAGTTTTCATTTTACTAGTAAAAATTCACAAGGCGCCACCTATTGTCAGAGATAGCATGTTGAGTAACTGATAGTAACGTCACTATAGTTCCTGAGATCTCAGCGTTCATACGGACAGACGGACAGACTGTCGGACATGGCTCAATCGACATCGCTATTGATCCTGATCAAGAATATATATACTTTAGAGGGTCGGAAACTCTTCCTTCTACCTGTTACATACTTTTCAACGAATCTAATATACCCTTTTACTCTACGAGTAACGGGTATAAAAACGAAAAAATAAAGCAGGAGGAAACGCTATAGTCGAGTGCCGCGACTATAAGATACCCGTTATTGTTTTTGCACAATATTAAAATATTTATTTTTCTAGTGGAAATTCACAAGGCACCACCTATTGTCAGAGATAGCATGTTGAGTAACTAATAGTGACGTCACTATAGTTCTTGAGATCTCAGCGTTCATAGGAACAGACCTATGGACGGACTGACGGACATGGCTCAATCGACATCGCTATTGATCCTGATCATGAATATATATACCTTGTAGGGTTGGAAACTCTTCCTTCTACCTGTTACATACTTTTCAACGAATCTAATATACCCCTTTACTCTACGAGTAACGGGTATAAAAACGAAAACGAAAACAGGAGGATACGCTATAGTCGAGTTTCGCGACTATAAGATACCCGTTATTGTTTTGCACAATATTAAAATATTCATTTATCTAGTGGAAATTCACAAGGCGCCACCTATTGTGAGAGATAGCATGTTAAGTAACTGATAGTGACGTCACTATAGTTCCTGAGATCTCAGCGTTCATAGGAACAGACCGACAGACAGACGGATGGACGGACTGACGGACATGGCTCAATTGATATCGCTATTGATCCTGATCAAGAATATATATACCTTGTAGGGTCAGAAACTCTTCCTTCTACCTGTTACATACTTTTAAACGAATCTAATATACCTCTTTACTCTACGAGTTACGGGTATAAAAACGAAAAATAAAACAGGAGAAAACGCTTTAGTCGAGTGCCGCGACTATAAGATACCCGTTACTGTTTTACACAATTTTAAAATTTTCATTTTTCTAGTGGAGCTTGACAAGGCGCTACCTATTGTCAGAGATAGAATGTTGAGTAACTGATAGTAACGTCACTATAGTTCCTAAGATCTCACCGTTCATACGGACAGACTGACAGACATGGCTCAATCGACATCGCTATTGATCCTGATCAAGAATATATACTGTTACAATACTTTTCAACGAATTTAATATACCCTTTTACTCTACGAGTAACGGGTATAAAAACGAAAAAATAAAACAGAAGGAAAAGCTATAGTCGAGTGCCGCGACTATAAGATACCCGTTACTGTTTTACACAATTTTAAAATTTTCATTTTACTAGTAAAAATTCACAAGGCGCCACCTATTGTCAGAGATAGCATGTTGAGTAACTGATAGTAACGTCACTATAGTTCCTGAGATCTCAGCGTTCATACGGACAGACGGACAGACTGTCGGACATGGCTCAATCGACATCGCTATTGATCCTGATCAAGAATATATATACTTTAGAGGGTCGGAAACTCTTCCTTCTACCTGTTACATACTTTTCAAAGAATTTAATATACCCTTTTGCTCTACGAGTAACGGGTATAAAAACGAAAAATAAAGCAGGAGGAAACGCTATAGTCGAGTGCCGCGACTATAAGATACCCGTTATTGTTTTGAACAATATTAAAATATTCATTTTTCTAGTGGAAATTCACAAGGCACCACCTATTGTCAGAGATAGCATGTTGAGTAACTGATAGTGACGTCACTATAGTTCTTGAGATCTCAGCGTTCATAGGAACAGACCTATGGACGGACCGACGGGCATGGCTCAATCGACATCGCTATTGATCCTGATCATGAATATATATACCTTGTAGGGTTGGAAACTCTTCCTTCTACCTGTTACATACTTTTAAACGAATCTAATATACCTCTTTACTCTACGAGTTCAGGTATAAAAACGAAAAATAAAACAGGAGAAAACGCTTTAGTCGAGTGCCGCGACTATAAGATACCTGTTACTGTCTTACACAATTTTAAAATTTTCATTTTTCTAGTGGAACTTCACAAGGCGCCACCTATTGTCAGAGATAGAATGTTGAGTAACTGATAGTGACGTCACTATAGTTCCTGAGATCTCAGCGTTCATACGGACAGACTGACAGACATGGCTCAATCGACATCGCTATTGATCCTGATCAAGAATATATACTGTTACAATACTTTTCAACGAATCTAATATACCCTTTTACTCTACGAGTAACGGGTTTAAAAACGAAAAATAAAACAGAAGGAAACGCTACCCGTTACTGTTTTGCATAATTTTAAAATATTCATTTTGCTAGTGGAACTTCACAAGGCGCCACCTATTGTCAGAGATAGAATGTTGAGTAACTGATAGTGACGTCACTATAGTTCCTGAGATCTCAGCGTTCATAGGAACAGACGGTCAGACAGACGGATAGACGGACTGACGGACATGGCTCAATCGACATCGCTATTGATCTTGATAAACAATATATATACTTTATAGGGTCGGAAACGCTGCCCTCTACCTGTTACATACTTCTCAACGAATCTAATATACCCTATTACTCCACGAGTAAATGGTATAAAAACGTAAAATAAAACAGGAGGAAACGCTGTATTCGAGTGCCGCGACTATAAGATACCCGTTACTATTTTACATAATTTTAAAATATTTATTTTGCTAGTGGAAATTCACAAAGCGCCACCTATTGTCAGAGCTAGCATGTTAAGTAACTGATAGTGACGTCACTATAGTTCCTGAGATCTCAGCGTTCATACGGACAGACGGACAGACATACGGACTGACGGACATGGCTCAATCGACCCTTTTACTCTACGAGTAACGGGTGTAAAAACAAAAATAAAACAGGAGGAAACGCTATATTCGAGTGCCGCGACTATAAGATACCCGTAACTATTTTACATAATTTTAAAAAAATTATATATTGTGCTATTGGAAATTCACAAAGCGCCACCTATTGTCAGAGTTAGCATGTTGAGTAACTGATAGAGACGCCACTATAGTTCCTGATCAAGAATACATATACTTTATAGAGTCGGAAACGATTCCTTCCACCTGTTACATACTTTTCAACGAATCTAATATACCCTTTTACTCTACGAGTAACGGGTATAAAAACGAAAAATAAAACAGGAGGAAACGCTATAGGCGAGTGCCACGACTATAAGATACCCGTTACTGTTTTACACAATTTTAAAATATTTATTTTGCTAGTATAAATTCACAAAGCGCCACCTATTGTCAGAGCTAGCATGTTAAGTAACTGATAGTGACGTCACTATAGTTCCTGAGATCTCAGCGTTCATACGGACAGACGGGCAGACATACGGACTGACGGACATGGCTCAATCGACCCTTTTACTCTACGAGTAACGGGTGTAAAAACAAAAATAAAACAGGAGGAAACGCTAACGGACAGACTGACGGACATGGCTCAATCGACATCGCTATTGATCCTGATCAAGAATATATATACTTTAGAGGGTCGGAAACTCTTCCTTCTACCTGTTACATACTTTCCAACGAATCTAATATACCCTTTTACTCTACGAGTAACGGGTATAAAAACGAAAAATAAAGCAGGAGGAAACGCTATAGTCGAGTGCCGCGACTATAAGATACCCGTTATTGTTTTGCACAATATTAAAATATTCATTTTTCTAGTGGAAATTCACAAGGCACCACCTATTGTCAGAGATAGCATGTTGAGTAACTGATAGTGACGTCACTATAGTTCTTGAGATCTCAGCGTTCATAGGAACAGACCGACAGACAGACGGATGGACGGACTGACGGACATGGCTCAATCGACATCGCTATTGATCCTGATCAAGAATATATATACCTTGTAGGGTCGGAAACTCTTCCTTCTACCTGTTACATACTTTTAAACGAATCTAATATACCTCTTTACTCTACGAGTAACGGGTATAAAAACGAAAAATAAAACAGGAGAAAACGCTTTAGTCGAGTGCCGCGACTATAAGATACCCGTTACTGTTTTACACAATTTTAAAATATTCATTTTTCTAGTGGAACTTCACAAGGCGCCACCTATTGTCAGAGATAGAATGTTGAGTAACTGATAGTAACGTCACTATAGTTCCTGAGATCTCAGCGTTCATACGGACAGACTGACAGACATGGCTCAATCGACATCGCTATTGATCCTGATCAAGAATATATACTGTTACAATACTTTTCAACGAATTTAATATACCCTTTTACTCTACGAGTAACGGGTATAAAAACGAAAAATAAAACAGAAGGAAAAGCTATAGTCGAGTGCCGCGACTATAAGATACCCGTTACTGTTTTACACAATTTTAAAATTTTCATTTTACTAGTAAAAATTCACAAGGCGCCACCTATTGTCAGAGATAGCATGTTGAGTAACTGATAGTAACGTCACTATAGTTCCTGAGATCTCAGCGTTCATACGGACAGACGGACAGACAGTCGGACATGGCTCAATCGACATCGCTATTGATCCTGATCAAGAATATATATACTTTAGAGGGTCGGAAACTCTTCCTTCTACCTGTTACATACTTTTCAACGAATCTAATATACCCTTTTGCTCTACGAGTAACGGGTATAAAAACGAAAAATAAAGCAGGAGGAAACGCTATAGTCGAGTGCCGCGACTATAAGATACCCGTTATTGTTTTGCACAATATTAAAATATTCATTTTTCTAGTGGAAATTCACAAGGCACCACCTATTGTCAGAGATAGCATGTTGAGTAACTAATAGTGACGTCACTATAGTTCTTGAGATCTCAGCGTTTATAGGAACAGACCTATGGACGGACTGACGGACATGGCTCAATCGACATCGCTATTGATCCTGATCATGAATATATATACCTTGTAGGGTTGGAAACTCTTCCTTCTACCTGTTACATACTTTTCAACGAATCTAATATACCCCTTTACTCTACGAGTAACGGGTATAAAAACGAAAACGAAAACAGGAGGATACGCTATAGTCGAGTTTCGCGACTATAAGATACCCGTTATTGTTTTGCACAATATTAAAATATTCATTTATCTAGTGGAAATTCACAAGGCGCCACCTATTGTGAGAGATAGCATGTTAAGTAACTGATAGTGACGTCACTATAGTTCCTGAGATCTCAGCGTTCATAGGAACAGACCGACAGACAGACGGATGGACGGACTGACGGACATGGCTCAATCGATATCGCTATTGATCCTGATCAAGAATATATATACCTTGTAGGGTCGGAAACTCTTCCTTCTACTTGTTACAATACTTTTCAACGAATTTAATATACCCTTTTACTTTACGAGAAACGGGTATAAAATCGAAAATTAAAACAGGAGAAAACGCTTTAGTCGAGTGCCGCGACTATAAGATACCTGTTACTGTTTTACACAATTTTAAAATTTTCATTTTTCTAGTGGAACTTCACAAGGCGCCACCTATTGTCAGAGATAGAATGTTGAGTAACTGATAGTGACGTCACTATAGTTCCTGAGATCTCAGCGTTCATACGGACAGACTGACAGACATGGCTCAATCGACATCGCTATTGATCCTGATCAAGAATATATACTGTTACAATACTTTTCAACGAATTTAATATACCCTTTTACTTAACGAGTAACGGGTATAAAAACGAAAAATAAAACAGAAGGAAACGCTATAGTCGAGTGCCGCGACTATAAGATACCCGTTACTGTTTTGCACAATTTTAAAATATTCACCACCACCGCCACCTATTGTCAGAGATAGCATGCTGAGTAACTGATAGTGACGCCACTATAGTTCCTGATCAAGAATACATATACTTTATAGGGTCGGAAACGATTCCTTCTACCTGTTACATTACTTTTCAACGAATTTAATATACCCTTTTACTTTACGAGTAACGGGTATAAAAACGAAAAATAAAGCAGGAGGAAACGCTGTAGTCGTGTGCCGCGACTATAAGATACCCGTTATTGTTTTGCACAATATTAAAATATTTATTTTTCTAGTGGAAATTCACAAGGCGCCACCTATTGTCAGAAATAGCATGTTGAGTAACTGAGTAACTGACAGACTGACGGACATGGTTCAATCGACATCGCTATTGATCCTTATCAAGAATATATATACTTTATAGGGTCGAAAACTCTTCCTTCTACCTGTTACAATAGTTTTCAACGAATCTAATATACCCTTTTACTCTACGAGTAACGGGTATAAAACGAAAAATAAAACAGAAGGAAACGCTATAGTCGAGTGCCGCGACTATAAGACACCCGTTACTGTTTTACACAATTTTAAAATTTTCATTCTACTAGTGGAAATTCACAAGGCGCCACCTATTGTCAGATATAGCATGTTGAGTAACTGATAGTAACGTCACTATAGTTCCTGAGATCTCAGCGTTCATACGGACAGATTGACGGAATCTAATATACCCTTTTACTCTACGAGTAACGGGTATAAAAACGAAAAAATAAAGCAGGAGGAAACGCTATAGTCGAGTGCCGCGACTATAAGATACACGTTATTGTTTTGCACAATATTAAAATATTCATTTTTCTAGTGGAAATTCACAAGGCACCACCTATTGTCAGAGATAGCATGTTGAGTAACTGATAGTGACGTCACTATAGTTCTTGAGATCTCAGCGTTCATAGGAACAGACCGACAGACAGACGGATGGACGGACTGACGGACATGGCTCAATCGACATCGCTATTGATCCTTATCAAGAATATATATACCTTGTAGGGTCGGAAACTCTTCCTTCTACCTGTTACATACTTTTAAACGAATCTAATATACCTCTTTACTCTACGAGTTACGGGTATAAAAACGAAAAATAAAACAGGAGAAAACGCTTTAGTCGAGTGCCGCGACTATAAGATACCCGTTACTGTTTTACACAATTTTAAAATTTTCATTTTTCTAGTGGAACTTCACAAGGCGCCACCTATTGTCAGAGATAGAATGTTGAGTAACTGATAGTAACGTCACTATAGTTCCTGAGATCTCAGCGTTCATACGGACAGACTGACAGACATGGCTCAATCGACATCTCTATTGATCCTGATCAAGAATATATACTGTTACAATACTTTTCAACGAATTTAATATACCCTTTTACTCTACGAGTAACGGGTATAAAAACGAAAAAAATAAAACAGAAGGAAAAGCTATAGTCGAGTGCCGCGACTATAAGATACCCGTTACTGTTTTACACAATTTTAAAATTTTCATTTTACTAGTAAAAATTCACAAGGCGCCACCTATTGTCAGAGATAGCATGTTGAGTAACTGATAGTAACGTCACTATAGTTCCTGAGATCTCAGCGTTCATACGGACAGACGGACAGACAGTCGGACATGGCTCAATCGACATCGCTATTGATCCTGATCAAGAATATATATACTTTAGAAGGTCGGAAACTCTTCCTTCTACCTGTTACATACTTTTCAACGAATCTAATATACCCTTTTGCTCTACGAGTAACGGGTATAAAAACGAAAAATAAAGCAGGAGGAAACGCTATAGTCGAGTGCCGCGACTATAAGATACCCGTTATTGTTTTTGCACAATATTAAAATATTCATTTTTCTAGTGGAAATTCACAAGGCGCCACCTATTGTCAGAGATAGCATGTTGAGTAACTAATAGTGACGTCACTATAGTTCTTGAGATCTCAGCGTTCATAGGAACAGACCTATGGACGGACTGACGGACATGGCTCAATCGACATCGCTATTGATCCTGATCATGAATATATATACCTTGTAGGGTTGGAAACTCTTCCTTCTACCTGTTACATACTTTTCAACGAATCTAATATACCCTTTTACTCTACGAGTAACGGGTATAAAAACGAAAACTAAAACAGGAGGATACGCTATAGTCGAGTTTCGCGACTATAAGATACCCGTTATTGTTTTGCACAATATTAAAATATTTATTTTTCTAGTGGAAATTCACAAGGCGCCACCTATTGTCAGAAATAGCATGTTGAGTAACTGAGTAACTGACAGAATGACGGACATGGTTCAATCGACATCGCTATTGATCCTTATCAAGAATATATATACTTTATAGGGTCGAAAACTCTTCCTTCTACCTGTTACAATAGTTTTCAACGAATCTAATATACCCTTTTACTCTACGAGTAACGGGTATAAAAACGAAAAATAAAACAGAAGGAAACGCTATAGTCGAGTGCCGCGACTATAAGACACCCGTTACTGTTTTACACAATTTTAAAATTTTCATTCTACTAGTGGAAATTCACAAGGCGCCACCTATTGTCAGATATAGCATGTTGAGTAACTGATAGTAACGTCACTATAGTTCCTGAGATCTCAGCGTTCATACGGACAGATTGACGGAATCTAATATACCCTTTTACTCTACGAGTAACGGGTATAAAAACGAAAAATAAAGCAGGAGGAAACGCTATAGTCGAGTGCCGCGACTATAAGATACACGTTATTGTTTTGCACAATATTAAAATATTCATTTTTCTAGTGGAAATTCACAAGGCACCACCTATTGTCAGAGATAGCATGTTGAGTAACTGATAGTGACGTCACTATAGTTCTTGAGATCTCAGCGTTCATAGGAACAGACCGACAGACAGACGGATGGACGGACTGACGGACATGGCTCAATCGACATCGCTATTGATCCTTATCAAGAATATATATACCTTGTAGGGTCGGAAACTCTTCCTTCTACCTGTTACATACTTTTAAACGAATCTAATATACCTCTTTACTCTACGAGTTACGGGTATAAAAACGAAAAATAAAACAGGAGAAAACGCTTTAGTCGAGTGCCGCGACTATAAGATACCCGTTACTGTTTTACACAATTTTAAAATTTTCATTTTTCTAGTGGAACTTCACAAGGCGCCACCTATTGTCAGAGATAGAATGTTGAGTAACTGATAGTAACGTCACTATAGTTCCTGAGATCTCAGCGTTCATACGGACAGACTGACAGACATGGCTCAATCGACATCTCTATTGATCCTGATCAAGAATATATACTGTTACAATACTTTTCAACGAATTTAATATACCCTTTTACTCTACGAGTAACGGGTATAAAAACGAAAAATAAAACAGAAGGAAAAGCTATAGTCGAGTGCCGCGACTATAAGATACCCGTTACTGTTTTACACAATTTTAAAATTTTCATTTTACTAGTAAAAATTCACAAGGCGCCACCTATTGTCAGAGATAGCATGTTGAGTAACTGATAGTAACGTCACTATAGTTCCTGAGATCTCAGCGTTCATACGGACAGACGGACAGACAGTCGGACATGGCTCAATCGACATCGCTATTGATCCTGATCAAGAATATATATACTTTAGAGGGTCGGAAACTCTTCCTTCTACCTGTTACATACTTTTCAACGAATCTAATATACCCTTTTGCTCTACGAGTAACGGGTATAAAAACGAAAAATAAAGCAGGAGGAAACGCTATAGTCGAGTGCCGCGACTATAAGATACCCGTTATTGTTTTGCACAATATTAAAATATTCATTTTTCTAGTGGAAATTCACAAGGCACCACCTATTGTCAGAGATAGCATGTTGAGTAACTAATAGTGACGTCACTATAGTTCTTGAGATCTCAGCGTTCATAGGAACAGACCTATGGACGGACTGACGGACATGGCTCAATCGACATCGCTATTGATCCTGATCATGAATATATATACCTTGTAGGGTTGGAAACTCTTCCTTCTACCTGTTACATACTTTTCAACGAATCTAATATACCCTTTTACTCTACGAGTAACGGGTATAAAAACGAAAAATAAAACAGGAGAAAACGCTTTAGTCGAGTGCCGCAACTATAAGATACCCGTTACTGTTTTACACAATTTTAAAATTTTCATTTTTCTATTGGAACTTCACAAGGCGCCACCTATTGTCAGAGATAGAATGTTGAGTAACTGATAGTAACGTCACTATAGTTCCTGAGATCTCACCGTTCATACGGACAGACTGACAGACATGGCTCAATCGACATCGCTATTGATCCTGATCAAGAATATATACTGTTACAATACTTTTCAACGAATTTAATATACCCTTTTACTCTACGAGTAACGGGTATAAAAACGAAAAATAAAACAGAAGGAAAAGCTATAGTCGAGTGCCGCGACTATAAGATACCCGTTACTGTTTTACACAATTTTAAAATTTTCATTTTACTAGTAAAAATTCACAAGGCGCCACCTATTGTCAGAGATAGCATGTTGAGTAACTGATAGTAACGTCACTATAGTTCCTGAGATCTCAGCGTTCATACGGACAGACGGACAGACTGTCGGACATGGCTCAATCGACATCGCTATTGATTCTGATCAAGAGTATATCTACTTTAGATGGTTGGGAACGCTTCCTTCTACCTGTTACATACTTTTCAACGGATCTAATATACCCTTTTACTCTACGAGTAACGGACATAAAAACGAAAAATAACTGACTGACGGACTGATGAATGATGAAGAATATATATACTTTAGAGGGTCGGAAAAGATTCCTTCTACCTGTTACATACTTTTCAACGAATCTCGGTTGACTTAGTTAACGATATCGATCGTTTACGATGATATTCCCTTCGTCAACGTAGGTGATAGGGTGCAAGTCGCTTTGCTGGATCTCGCAATGCGCTATGCCTCCAGCATGGAGTTCTTGAGCGCATGAACTTCTTAGCGCCAGCTGGCAATACGTAGCCCCTGATGTTGTGGAACAATTCTTCACCGTGTGGAATTCTCCATTGCATTCTGCCACTACGTTCTCTACTAGCCGGAGCATCTTTATTACAGGCTGCCTTAATTTTTGGAAATTTTGATAATAAAATGCAAAATGTTAACGGACTGTAAGATTTTAACGGACGCAACGGACAACACATCCTTAATAGGAGTATCGGTGGGCTCCTTCATGCACACATCTTCCAGGTCTGCATGGTCTAATATGCTTGGACTTACAACATTAACCTTAGCAAGAGCTATTGCCAATATTAAATTTTGCAGCTCCATTGCAATCATCCTATTTCGAGATAATAACATCTCGTACAGGAGTTCCGTGTCAATTTGGGATTTTTTAGCTAACCTCAGAAGTTGATTGACGGTTGTGGAAATTTTGTTAATTTGGTCTTGTACCTTATTGTTGATATCTATTCCACGGAATTCCAATTAATCAATGCAAACAATAGGCAATGTTTGCAATGATTAATTGGAATTCCGTGAATTTAATTTTTTCAAAATCATCCGCATCTGGTGTCTCTGCAACTTATTTTAACGCTGTTCCCAGGAAGTCTAAGCTCCTAGCTGCTCTACGGCGGATGCTTAACGAGTCGAGCAGGTCGCGCAGATAAGCGATGTCGACAGGGAGGGAACATGTTAGTCATGCCATCAGTTTCCTCTACCACGCGCCTATATTCCGACAGATTCGCAGTGTGTCTTACGAATGCGTATTCCTCCCATACTAAAATCTGACCATCTACGATGGGAATGTATTTCTCCTGGGAGTAGTCCATCACGTGTGCCGATGTCATGGTCAACAGGAGGAGCAAGGGTACGGACGTAAGCCTGTAATTTGGATAAACTATTATGTCTGTTCTAAATGGGTTTGGCCCACCACCAACGTATAAAGAATGATCTTTTGCTAAGAATAAAAGCGGTCAAAAGCTTATGCCGAGTGGCTAGTAATATAAAAATACAAAAGTGTAAAAACATAAAAGTAAAAAAAGTGAAAATAAAGAGAAAGTGAAAATTGCTTTGGCGAGCGATGACAAGGTTGTGATTCGCCTACCTAAGGTTGTCTTTATGGACCACCTTCCCCTTAATGAGGACTGTGGTCCCCATGTCCGCTTCAACAGCTTTTTCTTCACACAATGGTGTGAGCTTGTTGCCAAGTCTCCTGTTAGATTTCACCAAGACTTTGTTGCCAACTTCGAAAACCCTTTTCTGAAGCGAAAGGTTTTCCCTGGCTCTAAGCGCGTTCTGGGCACATTTAATTTTGTCGCAAACGTCTCGTTGCATGTCTTCATTCTCATTCTGTATAACGTCGGATGGCCTCTTGTTGATGACCGAGTGGATTGATTTGTTATACTTGGAGGTGGCTAGTAGGATTACCTTAACGGTGTCACTTATGCCTTTATCAATCTTTAGACATCTAGCTAGTTCGAGAAGAGTGCTGTGAAAGCGCTCTACCTGACCATTTGAGAAGCTGTGCAGGGGTGGCGCATTTGAAATGGCGACACCGAAATAGTCACTCAGCATAGACGTAATCGTATGCGAATTCAGCGACGGTTCATCGTCGCAGTAAATTGTCTTTGCTTCTGGGAAGAAATTCATGAGCTGTAGTAAGGCCATTTTTAAATCCTCTATTGTCCTGGAGGCAACCGGTTGCACCACAACAAACTTTGAGAATTTGTCTATACAGGTAAGGAAGTATTTCTTATCTGTGGAAAAAATGTCTATATGTAACATTTCTCCCTTATGAGAAGGGATCGGAGTTTCGCCAAACTCTTGCTTCTTCGGGTGCCTGTCATATTTAGCCCTGGCGCACGTTTTGCAGTTAGTAACAATTTCGTTGGCTAACTTAGCTATTTTTGGGAAGTAGTACTCGGTGAGCACCTGCTTCACGTTTTCTTATGCAGCTCTATGCGCCCTATTATGTTCAGCCGCAAGAATTTCTCTTCTTTCGCTGACCGCAAAAATGTCTGTTACGCGATTTTTGCAATGCCAGAATTTTGTGGCCGGAAAATGCCGAACTAGGACGTCCTGTATCATTGCGACCGTGTGTAAGTCGCAATGGATGGCGTTTACGCCTTTAGGAACAACTACATCTGCGAGCTCTTCAGGTAATGACTCTGTGTAGGAAAAAGTGATCGCATGTCGCCTCTTGTTTCCGAAGAGGACGAAGGTGCGTTTTAACGGGAAGCGTGCCTCCTCCAAAGTTATTTGGTTTTGGAAGCAGTTCAAATGCTTATCCTTTGTTTCTATTCCATGGGTCAGGGAGAGTTCACTGTGTATAGTGGCCGCGCACGATTCGGCCTCCCGTTCCCTTATGACATTTAGTTGTTGCCGAGCAAGTGCATCGGCAACGAGATTCTCCTTTCCAGGTTTGTAGTGAATACGCGCGCCAGACTCGTCAATGCGAGCTTTCCACCTTTTGAGTTTTGCATTCGGATTGGATTCCGATATTGCGAAAGGTAGTGGCTGCTGGTCGGTAAAGATATTTATATCTATTACCGCGTATAGGTAGTGCCGTAATTTGGGCAAGGCCCAAACGATGGCTAGTAATACCCTCTCATTTGTGGCGTAATTGATTTCTCTGTCTTTTAACGTCCTTGAAATCATTGTGATGGGGCGTCCTTCCCCCATGGGGTACGGGTACAATTTTGCGTAAATGGGCTCTTCATTTTCTGTTCTAATAGTGGCTACTACCGAGGTATTGTACGGCAGGGCCTCATTTGGGTCCTGAAAGGCCTTTTTCCTGCTTTTTAGCATTTTCAAGAATGCGTCCTTAATAAAAGAGGGTGCACTAGAACAACCTACGTTAGTAAAATTGACATCAGTGCATGTGTGGAAGGAAATTTTTTCGACTTTCGTGCCCCATTTAAGACTTCCTGATGCTAAGCAGAGCGATGCTCCGGCCTGTTTGAACAGGTACGTATATCTTATCCTCGATTACAATGGTTTTATTGTTTAAATTAAAAGGTCGTCTTATCGCATCGGGGGTACAAATTGAAGTAATTCGAATTCGTATTTCGTGTGGCTTGTAGACTTAAACAAAATTGGACTTCAGCATATCCAGAATTCGATGCCGACAGCAGCGGTTTTGGTGATTTGGCTCATCGTGTTGGAAGTTCCGAAGTAGTCGGATAAGAAATACGGTGAAACATTCTCCATCTCGCGGAATCACACCACGGTACAATTGTCGCTCAAATACCGAATTGCGCATTGGCGAAAAATATTCATTTAATTTTTCCACCAAAGGTGTGAAGGCATCGTTGTTCTCGTCTGGAATTTAAGGGAGCATCGCTCCTGGCATGTTATACTTTGTAAGCCTCCTAAAACCAGAAGCTTATTGCCGTTTTTAAGAGTCGGACTGATGTCTTTACTGTTCGCATATACGTTAAAATACGTTTCATCTGTCCGACCGTCCGTTTATCCGTATGAACGATGAGATCTCAGAAATTATAAGAGATACAAAGTTGAGATTAAGCATGAAGATTCTGAAGGTCCCTAAGCAGCGCATCCCGCCACGCCCACACAAAAAACTAAAATTCCTGAAATTTCAGGAACTATTAGAGCTAGAAAGTTGAAATTAAGTATGAATAATTTTGAGATGTCATCGCATCTCGTGGTTGTACATGGTATGGGCCACACTCACTCTTACGCCTACCATGCTCGAAAGACGGTTTTCGGTTTTTAGAAAAGATGATATCTCGGTAACTATAAGTGATAGAGGGTAAAGGTAGTAGGTTCTTATGATGCCCCAAATGCGAATTGTTTTTTCCCATCTAGCCACGCCCACCCTATTAATCCATAATATTACAATTGTCGGGAGCAGTCATCTAGCTAATACCGGAATCATGGCTTACTTTTACACCCAACTATACGTTTCTTGTTTTTTGTGTAGGCCACAATTAGGATACATTTTCGAATTCACACTTCTCTTTTATTTTTAGGCTGTTTTAAAACTGTCACATTAAGGCAACATTTAAGTGGCTATACTATTTTTTTTAGGATTTCTTAGGCTACATTTAAGGAGAAATCCTTTTTATGTATGTATATTAAAAAAAACGCATACAGCCGAAATGAATTTAGTTTCTTTCTCGATCTTTTCTGTTTTTTTATGATTTGCCCATCTTTCAACTTTTTGCATTCGTGTAAAAATCGACAGATAGTGAGCATTCATATTATTCATATTATATATTCAATAAAAAGTATATCGCTTTGTGAAATTTAACTTCATTTTTTCTTTTACCCAACTAGGGATGTAATTCCCCAACTTGTCGTAGTGGGCTTATGGTTTTACGGTTTAAATTCAAGGCAAGAAAAAGTGCGACAGATATCATTCACAAGCCTCTGAAACGAAGAGGGTGCGCTCCATAGTCCAAAATGCTTACGAAGAAACTCGTGGTTATTGAGAAAGATGTTTGGTGTACAAGGGAGGAGAATAATTTACAGCCCCCTATCTTGTCGAAAATCCCGTCTATATTTGGGATCGGGAATCGTTCTTAAATTGTTTCTTGGTTTAGTTTACGGTAGTCTACAACAAGCCTTCACTTTTGCTTATTAGATTGTCTATTTTCTCCGGAACGACCCACAAAGGAGTATTATATGGACTTTTCAAATGTCTTATAATACCTTGATGTAACATTTCATCAATCTGCTTGTTAACTTCGCCTTTGTTCATACTGGGGTATTTGTATGTTTTTGAATAAATAAAAATCATTCTTTATAATAAAACTATGTTTAATTTTGCAAACCGAGGTCTTGAAACTTTCATTACTTACTTACTTGACATTATTATTTTTTTCTCTAGTCTTTTTTTACTCTCTAGTCGATTTATTCGACTGATTTTATTATATCCTAAAAATACCTTATTAATTATTGTTAATAAATAAGCTATAATAATCTAAAATTAAGCAAAAAAAAAATATCGAAATAAGGGAAACCCTATTATGTTTTTATGTGGGTACTTTATATTTATGAGTAGGTCTTTAAATTTCCATTTTTGAAATAAAACTCATCAATTCAGAGGTTATTGTTGATGAATTTTAATAGTTTTTTGTATGTATGAACAACTATCTTATTAAAGGTCTTATTATTTATTTATTTATGAATATGTTCTTAAAGTTTTTAATTAAATGAAATTCGAAAATCGATAATTTAAAGCTTTTTAATTCAAGCTTTAGCACAAACTAAAACTCTTTGTTAAAAATTAGCCCATATTGTTTTTGTTAAATTCATTTCCATCGACAAGGAAGTCGAATGAAGCGTTTTCTCTAGGACTTCTAACATCCTACAACGAAGTAGTGACTGAAGACATCGATCAACACCTCCGCGTTTGGGACGAAGAAGTCTCAACTCGAAATGCAGCGATCAACCATCCTATTTAACAGACACAGAAGTCTGGGCTCGGAAGTCGTTTCTTAACCTTCCACCTAACTGGCGACGAAGATTAAGAAAAATCTATTTATATAAAAACGAATGTAACCATGTATGCCGCTGTAGAATCGTAAACGGCTGGACCGATTATGATGAACTTATTTGTACGTGTTCACGGCTCCGCGCATCGAAGAAACTGTGAATATTTATTGAGAATTTGGAAAATGGATTAAAGTTTGCAGCTCTAATATGCTGTGCCATAAGGTGATGACAGCACTACATTAAGAATTTATGTAAATTGTGAAGTTTATGTCATATATTCACACCAAACGTGTATAACGAGACACTGATTTTAGTGGATGACATAAGTTTTGCAATTGCTAACAAGACACTGGTGCAACTGGGAATGCCTGCTCCAAACGAACCAGCAAATGACCTGCTCGATTGTGAATTGCAACGAGAAACAAACTTTGATTCTGTCAAACTCAGGAAATCTGTTCAAAGAAATCTTCCGCAGTTGGTTCCAGAACAACGCACTGCGTATGACAAAATTATGCGTCCAATCATAGAACACAGCGGTGTACTGTTTTTCATAGATGCGACCGGTGGTACTATCAAGACTTTTTTATATCCCTCATTTGGGCAACTATACGATCGCAAAATAAAAATTTCTAGCTCATGTTCCCAATCTTGAATCGGTGTTACAGAATCTAATGTGTTCACCATGTTTTATTGTTTTGAGATCTTGTGCACATTGAACATGAACATAATTTTTACGTTTACGTTTACGTTTACGAAGCCGCCTTTCCCTGCCTTCTTTTCGGCTCCCTCTCTCGTGATCCCACGCATCGTTCCAAAATGCGAGTGCGACTCAAAAAATGACTATAGAAAACATTTCTTTTTCATTCCCTTGCAGATAATTTGTTTTCCAATAGTTATTACCTTAAGGTATCGTCGTGTTTGTGCAAAACTGTTTCCTCCATCGTTCCAAAAAAATTATATGATGCTTATTTGTTAACCACCTTGCAGTGGTTCCAGATTTTTTATATATAAAGATTTTAAATAATATGGTGGTTCTAAAGGGTGGCCCACAAAAGATTTGCGTTTTAAAATCACTATGTAAAAAGATTACATAGTTTTTATGAAACACCACTTCGTTCATATGGCTGCCTCGGATGGCTTCACAGTAGCCCATTCGGTCGACTCGATTTTTAAAAACATTTTTGTACACATTTTTATATGGCCTTAGACGGAGGTCTTTGGCTAAAATCAGTCCAACTCTTGAGCACGGTGCCGAGTTGAAGTCGACGGAATGTCATTGACACTTTTGGTCACCGCAGCGATATTTTCGACCGACTGAACTGGACGAGGGCGTAAACGTGTTGTTTTATGCATCAACGACCAGTCTCATGCACAATAGTATTTCAATTTCTTAAAGAATAAATTTGTCAAAGAAACCTTGAATATCAATTGATACATTTTCTTTAATTTTTAAATAATTAAATAATTTTTTTAAATCAAACAATCCGTTGTACTAATCCGTTTAAGGAATTGTATTCGACTAATCGATCGCGTATGAAAAGCCAATAAGCTTGGATATTTTCGTCAATCGGTGTCTTCAGTTCAATGCTCACCCAAATAGGACTAGATTTCACTGTTTAATTTTGATCTGATAGATCAATTACGATAATTGCAGCTTGCAGATTGAAATCTTGATTCTTATTGAAGTCAACATTTGAATTATCATATGGGTATGATTAAAAATGTAAATGAACCTAGAAGTTTGATAAATTATTTGGGATAAGTTTTTCGTTCAGTGTAAATCGGATTATTGCAAACCTTGGTCTAATTTGGGGTTGACGTAGGAATCCCAACTACGAAATGCAATAGGTAGGTTTACACCACTTTTAATAATATCATACATCTTCATTTTTGCATTTCCATTTGCATTTTTTGGAATTTTTCAATTTATATTGGTCATTTCTTATTTAAATACTTTTTCCAATCTCGTTTTTTCAAAGACATCATATAGGTTTTTAGTTAGTATTAGCATAAGTTCATGCTTACAATTCAACGAAACCTTTTTATAGTCTTCAGGAAACCCCAATAAATTTTTTTGACGGGACAGAAAAGTTAAAGTATGGCACAGTAGAAAAGTCATCTTCACCACTTCATTCAGAATTTAATAGATTTTAACTTTGAAGGTTATCAAGTGATACAAAATTTTAAGTGTGGTTGTACCGACAAATCGAGTTCTATCAATCTCGCATACATTTATTTTGAATTTAATTTCATCCAAATTCCGATTCTTGTACGTCTTCTAAGGTGTTTTTATTTTGACGAGATAGTGCGTCTGCCAAGAGATTTTCTTTGCCTTGTTTATAAATCCTTTTACTCCGTAAAGGTAACTCCGAAGGTTTTGTGCGTAAGTGCGGGAAGCTTTCGTTTGTGATTGAGCGGCCATCTTGAGATAGTACTGCCACTAGTTCGAAACCTGATGCATACGTAGTTAATTCGAATGGACTCTTAAAGTCTGGATATGAGAGCATGTGAGGTTCGGAATACCCCTTGTGACACTATGGAGCCCAAGTACTCGACGCTCTTTTTGAGGAACTTTGATTTCTCTTGGGATACTCTGCTTCTAAGAGCTTGGTTAAGAGATCCTTCCCTAGGACGTCATCGATAGCTCTTTGGAAAGATGCTTTGAGCATTTTTCAGTCCAAATGGCATTCTACAAAACCAATAATAATAAACCAATAATAATATCTTAGCAACTATAAGTGATAGAAAGTTCGGATTAAGCATGCAGGTTTTTATAATGCCCCAAATGCAAATTGTTTTTCCCATCTAGCCATGCCCGCCCTAACGTCTACAAAACCCGGAAAACCAGAAATGCAAAAATCTCGGGAACTATAAGATCTAGAAAGTGGTACTTAAGAACACGCATTTAAGAGATGCCACTGCAACTCGACGCCACGCCCACTCTAACGCCTACAAACCGCTTATAGTTTCGGCACTCGACAATACCGTTTCTTTTTGTTATTTTTTTTATGTAAATGTGGGAATGGTTTACAAGAACATACAAAGTCTCTGGACGCCAAAAAGCAGAAACGAAGAGATATCATTAAAAAACTCACTCGTCGACCATCTGTCAAATGAAGTGAAAGATGACGGAGAAGATTTTAACAACAGCGGGTTACCATCTGGCGAATGAGGTATAAAGTACGTAGAAAACGAGAAGATTGAAGTGAACGACGAGAAAAACAACGAGAGGAACGCGGGATGTTCGCTCTCGCTCATACAAAGTGTCGATATTTTTGTTTATGTACCCATTCATTTTTTTAACATAACATAACATAATAAAATAAATTAAATAAATAACATTAACATAACTAGACAAAACACACAAGAATCACTCGAGCCTCTTTCTTTCTTTTTTTTTTGATCTCGTCATTGCGCTTGAGTTTAGTGCACCTTTGAATATGTCCACGGCTTTCCGCCGCCACACCGATAGTGTAAACGTCTTGTAAAAACTTGTATTACAAGGCAATGTGGTATAAAGAGTACCTCTGCAACTCTGGCATATATAGTAACGTTTTGTGTTGGTCTGCAGCTGTGCAATCGACGTCCACTGTGGAAAAAGCTCAACAGAAGTTATATGGAAAGAATACCAGAGCAAGTGTTCAAAGTCCGTTCAGTAAGAAACAAAAGAAATAATATCGCAGTTGACGGAATAATGATGCGGAAAGAGGAAGACGAAGAGATTGTCAGTGGAATAACGTCGCTAGTATTTACAAAAACAAATTAGGCTGACGCAACATAACCATAGTAATGAATTTACTGTTCTGGCTATACTCTCTTACACATGCACACCAAGTGATTAACGACACACGCACGATCACCACACACAGCAGTGAGAGATAGGGGAATACCGACACCGTGCCGTGAAGCAGCTCGCGAAAATTTTTCCGGCACGTGGTATGAAAAAGACGAGTTAAAATCCTAAAATGCCTTTGTAAGCCGCGAAACGGGGTACTCCCGCGCTTTCAACTGGTGGTTTTCCTACCGATATTCCGTTTTTCCAGTGGACTTGTGCTTACTTAGGAAGAAAATCGACGGAGGCAACAAGCTGATATCTACTTTAGGTTAACGCGGGGGCGGCATCCTTGGCAGGGACCCCCTGTTGGTTCAGTACTGCACCGCCGGGTGCCTCAGCAACCAGCTTATGTCAGCTATTCTTTTTAAAAATAATTCAAAAAACGGTTCAGTCTCAAAGCCGCTGGTCTACCTGTACCATATCAGAGGCTGGCGATGGAAACTCTGGTGGAAATCGACAGCCTACAGGCATTCATTCAGGACGGGGCCCAGAGTTACCAGAACACCGACAGCCCTAGAGCCAGAAACAGATTCGGCGAGCGTGGTCGCGCACAAATTCGGTGGAGACCGCCGCAGAATGCGGAACGAAAAACAGACTAGGAGAGTCCAGAAGCCCTACTGGCTCCGAAAAAAGGCGAAGAAGATGAAGTGCTGAACAGCTGAACTGGTAAAGGAGTTGGCAACGCAAAGCCTCGCTATAGGCGGTGGCCACTCCAGGTGGCCAGAAAAGCGTCAGGACAGGACAACCATTCCTAAAGAACGTGGAGAGGCCCATCAGAAGAGCTCGCCCAGACGCTCGCCCAGATTAAAAATGTAAATGAACCTAGAAGTTTGATAAATTATTTGTGATAAGTTTTTCGTTCAGTGTAAATCGGATTATTGCAAACCTTGGTCTAATTTGGGGTTGACGTAGGAATCCCAACTACGAAATGCAATAGGTAGGTTTACACCACTTTTAATAATATCATACATCTTCATTTTTGCATTTCCATTTGCATTTTTTGGAATTTTCCAATTTATATTGGTCATTTCTTATTTAAATACTTTTTCCAATCTCGTTTTTTCAAAGACATCATATAGGTTTTTAGTTAGTATTAGCATAAGTTCATGCTTACAATTCAACGAAACCTTTTTATAGTCTTCAGGAAACCCCAATAAATTTTTTTGACGGGACAGAAAAGTTAAAGTATGGCACAGTAGAAAAGTCATCTTCACCACTTCATTCAGAATTTAATAGATTTTAACTTTGAAGGTTATCAAGTGATACAAAATTTTAAGTGTGGTTGTACCGACAAATCGAGTTCTATCAATCTCGCATACATTTATTTTGAATTTGATTTCATCCAAATTCCGATTCTTGTACGTCTTCTAAGGTGTTTTTATTTTGACGAGATAGTGCGTCTGCCACGAGATTTTCTTTGCCTGGTTTATAAATCCTTTTACTCCGTAAAGGTAACTCCGGAGGTTTTGTGCGTAAGTGCGAGAAGCTTTCGTTTGTGATTGAGCGGCCATCTTGAGATAGTACTGCCACTAGTTCGAAACCTGATGCATACGTAGTTAAATCGAATGGCCTCTTAAAGTCTGGATATGAGAGCATGTGAAGTTCGGAATACCCCTTGTGACACTATGGAGCCCAAGTACTCGACGCTCTTTTTGAGGAACTTTGATTTCTCTTGGGATACTCTGCTTCTAAGAGCTTGGTTAAGAGATCCTTCCCTAGGACGTCATCGATAGCTCTTTGGAAAGATGCTTTGGGCATTTTTCAGTCCAAATGGCATTCTACAAAACCAATAATAATAAACCAATAATAATATCTTAGCAACTATAAGTGATAGAAAGTTCGGATTAAGCATGCAGGTTTTTATGATGCCCCAAATGCAAATTGTTTTTCCCATCTAGCCATGCCCGCCCTAACGTCTACAAAACCCGGAAAACCAGAAATGCAAAAATCTCGGGAACTATAAGATCTAGAAAGTGGTACTTAAGAACACGCTTTTAAGAGCCACTGCAACTCGACGCCACGCCCACTCTAACGCCTACAAACCGCTTATAGTTTCGGCACTCGACAATACCGTTTCTTTTTGTTATTTTTTTTATATAAATGTGGGAATGGTTTACAAGAACATACAAAGTCTCTGGACGCCAAAAAGCAGAAACGAAGAGATATCATTAAAAAACTCACTCGTCGACCATCTGTCAAATGAAGTGAAAGATGACGGAGAAGATTTTAACAACAGCGGGTTACCATCTGGCGAATGAGGTATAAAGTACGTAGAAAACGAGAAGATTGAAGTGAACGACGAGAAAAACAACGAGAGGAACGCGGGATGTTCGCTCTCGCTCATACAAAGTGTCGATATTTTTGTTTATGTACCCATTCATTTTTTTAACATAACATAACATAATTAAATAAATTAAATAAATAACATTAACATAATTAACATAACTAGACAAAACACACAAGAATCACTCGAGCCTCTTTCTTTCTTTTTTTTTTTGATCTCGTCATTGCGCTTGAGTTTAGTGCACCTTTGAATATGTCCACGGCTTTCCGCCGCCACACCGATAGTGTAAACGTCTTGTAAAAACTTGTATTACAAGGCAATGTGGTATAAAGAGTACCTCTGCAACTCTGGCATATATAGTGACGTTTTGTGTTGGTCTGCAGCTGTGCAATCGACGTCCACTGTGGAAAAAGCTCAACAGAAGTTATATGGAAAGAATACCAGAGCAAGTGTTCAAAGTCCGTTCAGTAAGAAACAAAAGAAATAATATCGCAGTTGACGGAATAATGATGCGGAAAGAGGAAGACGAAGAGATTGTCAGTGGAATAACGTCGCAAGTATTTACAAAAACAAATTAGGCTGACGCAACATAACCATAGTAATGAATTTACTGTTCTGGCTATACTCTCTTACACATGCACACCAAGTGATTAACGACACACGCACGATCACCACACAGCAGTGAGAGATAGGGGAATACCGACACCGTGCCGTGAAGCAGCTCGCGAAAATTTTTCCGGCACGTGGTATGAAAAAGACGAGTTAAAATCCTAAAATGCCTTTGTAAGCCGCGGAACGGGGTACTCCCGCGCTTTCAACTGGTGGTTTTCCTACCGATATTCCGTTTTTCCAGTGGACTTGTGCTTATTTAGGAAGAAAATCGAGGGAGGCAACAAGCTGATATCCACTTTAGGTTAACGCGGGGGCGGCATCCTTGGCAGGGACCCCTGTTGTTCATACTGCACCGCCGGGTGCCTCAGCAACCAGCGTGTGTCAGCTATTCTTTTTAAAAATAATTCAAAAAACGGTTCAGTCTCAAAGCCGCTGGTCTACCTGTACCATATCAGAGGCTGGCGATGGAAGCTCTGGTGGAAATCGACAGCCTACAGGCATTCAGCACGCGGCCCAGAGTTACCAGAACACCGCCAGCCCTAGAGCCAGAAACAGATTCGGCGAGCGTGGTCGCGCACAAATTCGGTGGAGACCGCCGCAGAATGCGGAACGATCTGTTTTTGGTTTAAAATCCTGCAGCGATTCACTGATCCAGCGAGCCACATGGTGCCTGAGCGAAGTCTACACAAAACTATAATCTGCGAACTAGCGTCCAAAAGGTGTAATCAGCTCAAATGTTCAAACGCTTAAACACAAACTCCTCAGGGAGCTTCAATGCCCCGCAGCTGGCAATAACGCTGAGCGAATCGTAGAGAACATCATGAAGGAAGCGAAGAGTCATTCACAGGCACCTTGAAGCGGTCTATTGGTGGACGGAGGAAATCGTGGACGAACGCAGGGACTGCTTGCGGGCCAGACGCCTGCATCGAAGGGCGCCACGCCGCTCTAGCCTTGAGATCACGAGGCAGGAATATGCGGATACGCAGGACGCTAAAAAGAATGATCAAGGAATCAAAAAAGAGATGCTTGTTGGACCTGTGTGACTCGGCCGTAGATGGCTCATGGGGCTCACCATACAAAATCTTGGTAATAACTGAGGCAACCTGGATGACGGAGATTATGGAGCACCTCTTCCGAACAGTGCGGCCAAGCCTTCCGACCGAGCAAGTAACAGACACAATGCATTGTAATGGCACCACCTAGGGAAATTAAAGCTGATAGCCAGAGACGTGCTCTCAGAAAAAGCCCCAGGTCTGGATGGAATCGCGGATGTCACGGTAAAGCTGTCGATTAACAAGCATGCAAAGCTTTTCCAAGCGATGGAAGATTCAGATTTTCGGTCCATTGGTCCACCGGGAAATCCGTCGTCTTATAGGCCAATATACCTTATCGACCATGTCGGTAAAACGCTGGAGCGTTACATTAGCACTAGATTGCGGTTACTCTCCCAAGCATCGGAGTGTTTTGTTTTTTCCCTCTGAACCAAAGGGCGTTTTCAACATATTTGGATAAGGTTTTGCTTCACTCAATAATTGCTTCAGACTTAGTTTTCGCTAAATAAATCTTCGCAAAATGACTGATACTCAACTCGTGTCTTTAAAACAACAAAGGAATACTATTCAGCGAAATATAGCAGAACGACCTGCTGCCCATGAATGCCAGTCACAAATTTTGGAATAGTATTTTAAACAAATTCTTCAAATTCAATCACAGGTCGAACGGCTGGATGCAGCTTACGACGGCCGGCAATTAGAGGACGTATTCATAGAAACCAAGGCAATTATCAACACTCGTATTGGGGCGTCAAGGAAGGACCGGCCAGAAGAAGCACGTTTCTTCAATTCATCGGCAAATTGCGCAACTGGGCAACATAATCATTTGCCTTCGTTAAAGCTGCTTAAGTTCGACGGGAAGAATGGTGACTACATGAAGTTTTTCACTGCCTTTGCTAGCATGGTACATTATGACGCTTCAATATCGGCTGTTGACAAATTTAACTACTTAGTTAGCTGTTTATCTGGTCCTGCGCTGAGTGTCGTGTTGTCTATATTTGGAGAGTAACGTTCATCATCTAATGAGAAGCCAAAGGAAAGGCCTACGCAGAATAGGAGAGCCTTTTTTACGGCACAGGGTTGTTGTAAAAAATGTTCTGCTACTGATCACTCTCTCACTCAGCGCCCTTCATTTGGTTTACTAAACCGGCACGATAAATTGAATTTCGTCAAGCAATCCGCTCTGTGCATAAATTGTTTCCGCAGCGGCCATTTGACGAGCACATGTCCAAGTAGGTCTCGGTGCCGCGTTTATCAAGGCTTACATCATACTATTCTGCATAGAACTGCTTATCCAGAGCAACCAACACAAATTGTTTCTCACACATCTCAGCAGCAGCGAAAACCCACACATGCTGTTTCCACGCTTTCGCGTCATTCAAGGGGCGCTTTAATTCTTACGGCAATAGTATTGATTAGGGATAAGCCAGGGCTTTGCTTGACTCTGGCTCTGAAATAAATTTCATCTCTAAAGAGTTGGCCAAGCTCCTTCAGCTCAGATTCGTGAAACAGTAGTATGACATTTCTGGCACAGGCGATGTCAGAACGCGGATGAGATTCCTTGTCTCAACAATTATTCCATCACGACTATCTTTAAATGAATGGCATTTACAATTCGATGTAGCCAAGACAATATCGATAATCAGTCAGAGAGATTCGTTGACACTTCACAATGGAACATACCCTCAGAGATTGACCTTGCAGATCCAAGCTTCTACATGCCTCACCGGATTGACCTACTCATCAGCTTACAAGAGTTTTTAGATTTACTTTCAAATAGAAAAATTTCTTTGGGTCCAGACCTTTCTTTACCTGGTCAATACTGCACTTGGTTGGATCGTTGGCGGAAAGGTTTCTCATATTCCGCAATCGCAAGTCATAACATACAACATGGCACGTTTTACGGAGCTGCAAGGTGCATTAGAAAGGTTTTAGCTAACCGAAAAGTTTGATTCGTACATTCAAGGTTTCACCGTAGAAGGAGTGTAAGGAGTGTAAGGAGAATCCTCACATGTTAGATAAATCTTTTGAAATTGCTAAATCCCGATTTTTGCAAAATGAACGTAGGTTGAGCCGCAACCCGTTGTTAACGGAGACGTCCGTTCAATTCATGAGGGAATACATAGATTTGAATCATTTTGTTTGATGCATCGTGCAAAACAACGTCGAACCTTTCTCAGAATGAGTTGTTGATGATTGGGCCAAGCATCATCCAGCAGAATCTTATCTTAACACTTCTTGCCTTTTGCTTACATCGTCATGCACTTGTAGCTGATATCTGCAAGATGTATCGCCAGTTTGAAGTATCACCAGAAGATCGTATGTATCAACTTGTTCTCTGGAGCAAATCCTCAGCTGCGCCTTTAGAATAGTTTCAGCTCAACACTGTCACGTACGGCATATCCTGCGCACCATTGAAATATATTGCGAATAATTTCTCTAATCAGTTTCCAATCGGAGCAGCCGCACTTAATGAAGATATCTACGTCAATGATCTCCTTACTGGAGCAGACAGTGTCGAAGAGCTTCATCTCAAGGCTGCAGAGGTCACCAGCATACTTTTTAGGCTGGATTAGAGCTTGCAAAGTGGAGCACAAGCAACATAGAAGGCAACGGAGCAGAGTTTCAAATCAAGGTTGATACCAAAGATGTAACGAAGACTTTGGGCATGTCGTAGCAACCAAAACTAGATGTGTTCTGTTTTAGGTATACCCTACCTACAATCTCTGTTATCACCAAGCGGAGCATCGTTTCACTTGTAGCTCACTTGTACGATTTACAAGGGCTCTTATCACCAGTCGTCATTCGATGCAAAATATTGGTCCAAGAGTTGTGGATGCACCGTCTAAACTGGGACTATCAACTTCCCCCTGAGCCTCAATCTCAGTGGAAGCGAATAGAAGAGGATTTGCACAATCTTCAATCCAAATTCAATCAATTTATAAACTCGTCACCAAGAAATCTATCGGAAATACACGGATTTTCATATGCATCGCAGCGAGCTTATGGCTGTTGTCTATATCTACGAACATACATAAATGGAGGACTTTGCTGGACTTACACGCAACCCAAAACGCTCGCTTATCCCAACAGCGCTCATCCTAATTAAGGACCAGTATGGCGTGTTTCATTCTGCTAGAGCTCTGCTAGACTCAGGGTCAGAAGTGAATTTTATGACAGAAACTCTAGCGCAGAACCTTTAGATACCATTTAAGCGAAAGAATTTTGATGTATCGAGAATTTGGAACCTTCGAGAGCATGTAAAGTTTTCTTTAGAAGCAACAATTTGCTCTCGGTCATCAGCTGATGAGTGGACACTGCAGTTCTCACTCACGAAATCTATAGCTCAGCAGCAGCCAGAGCGCTGCATAGATACATCGCAATGGTCGATAATTTCCAGCTCATTTATTGGAGAGATTCGGTTGATCAGCCCCTACAGTTATTTCGATTAAACACTGTAACTTGTGGACTGGCAAATGCCCCATTTTTAGCGATTCAAAGTTCTAACTTCATCGCCAAGAGATACGAAAATGAATTCCCAATTGGATCTCATACTTTACAGAATGATATGTACGTGGATGACCTTCTCACAGGAGTCGACATCTTAGAGGACTTGCAAGCGAAAATGCTTCACCCCGAGAATATTTGAGCAGGTTTGAAGTTGACAATGGAACTTAAGCGTTGATAGTGATTTTTTAGGAGAATACCAATTGGTGTACCATCCACCAGAATTGACAAAGGCCTTGGGAATACCATGGAAACCGCATATATAATCGGATATATACGGATATATTTTGTTTCCGCTTTGATCCGCAAAAATCCGAAGCTTCCTCCAAGAGGCAACTTATTTCTGTCATTGCAAATTTGTACGACATCCTTTGACTCCTAAGTCCAATTATTATCAGGTACAACATTTTTGTGCAAGGAGAAATAGTCTTGAGAGGGATGAGCCGCTGCCTGATGCGCTGCAAGAAAGATGGCGGCAAATCGAGCCTAATTTACACATTTTAAACCAAATTGAAATTACAAGGTTTGTCAATTCCTCGTTTAGTATGGAGTGCGAGATACACGGGTTTGCAGACGCCTCATAGCGTGTATACGGGTGCTGCATTTATCTCCAATCATCTCAAGGAAAACAAGCTATTTCGCGTATAGTAATTGCAAAATCAAAGGTAGCGCCTGTTCAGACTATCTGCCTACCAGGACTTGAGTTTTGCGCAGCCTTGCTTCTTTGCGAAACGTGAGTTTGAGAACATATCCAAGAAGGTTACTTTTTGGTCAGACTCGACAATTGTCTTACACTGGATTAAAATGCACACATCCCAGCTTAAGTGTTTTGTAGCCAGGGTGTCAACTATTCAAATAAAGTCCGCGAACATCAAATGGCGAAATGTTCTGAGTCAGGAGAATCCAGCGGATATCGTTTCGCGAGGATGTGCCGCAGCCGATCTACAAAACACAATCTGGTTCAACGGACCAACATTTCTTCACTTCAACAAATGCATTGGCCAAAGGAAACCCCATTTGCCAAATCAACGGATAACGCATTAGAATTGCGAATAGTGGTAACTTTTAAATGTGGCGAGAGCAGCATCCAGAGAACTATAATTGAAAGGCTCATCAGCAGAATCTCTTCATATATTCGAATTGTCCGGATCGTAGGTTTCATGTTTCGATTTCTCAACGGCGTTCCTCCCAGCAAAGAGCTTCATGCCCCACAGCAAAACGAACTTGATGCCAATGAAATTCAGAAGGCATTTATCTACATCGTCTCCACAATTCAAACCCAAAGTTTCGCAAAGTTACAAAAGGGAAATCGTCTTAGTCCAAATCTTAGAAAATTGACTCCGTTCATATCTGAAGCTGATAAAGCAAGTAATTCGAGTCGGCAGCCGTCTAGCAAGCGTCCGAATCCATGTCGATGCAATATTCCCATTGCTTCTTGCTAGCGATCACTTGTTCACCTATAAGTACGTTAAGCATTTTCATAAAGTCAATATGCATGCAGGCCCCAAAGCGCTAATTGGATTACTAAGACTTCAAATATGGATCGCAAATCCTCGTCGCATCACCACCAAGGTGGTCAAAAATTGTGTTCATTGTTGCCATTACAAGCCCAGGCTAATGAAACAAATTATGGGCTCCCTGCCAGCGGAAAGGCTGACCCTAACCAAGTCGTTTGCCATCTCAGGAGTAGATCTATGTGGACCATTTTCTACCTCCTATCGGATTAGTGGAAAGCTCCCATATAAAACTTATATGGCCGTACTCATTTGCTTTGCGACCAAAGCAGTTCACGATGAACTCGTATCAGACCTCTTCTCTAATACCTTTGTTTTAAATTTAAAGCGCTTCGTTGGACGCAGAGGACTTCCAGAGAGCATTTGGTGCGACAACGCAACTAATTTTCTTGGTGCTCATTTCCAACTCGACGAATTCAGGAAGCAGCTCTTCGGTCAGCAGGCGCGACATTTGCTGGTGAAAAACTCTAACAATTCTGGTCTTACATACGAGGACGAGACTAATAGCGCCGATATCCGAGGATCCTAATGACGGTTCGTGTTCGTCTCTAAAGGCGTTTCCGGAACCATGTCTGGAGGATCGAAATCCCAACTTTCTGACTCGCTGGCAGCGCGTCACATACCTCAAGGAGCAGTTTTGGGAACTCTGGCGATGGGACTACCTTTACACGTTGCAACTTCGAAGCAAATGATTGACGCCGCAAGCCAGAATCGCGCCTGGACAGCTAGTAATCATCCATTATGACAACTCTCCACCTCAGCAAAGGCCTCTCGGTCGAATCTTAAACACTTGTTCAGGAGCTGACGGAAAAGTCAAAGCTGTCGACATAAAGACGATGAAAGGAGTTTCTCGTCGACCCATCTGCAAAATGGCGCCGCTCCCAGTTTAAGCAATCTGTTGCAAGAGCCAGAGTCCTTTCAACGGGGGGAGGATGTTGGAGCACGACATTCAATTTTTATTGTTAAAGAATCCTAAATTCATAACCCGAATTGTATATGTAAATAAGATCCACTTAACTGTAACTGAAACGATCTTCCACGCTCGTCACTTTTATGAAACTTTGTACTCAGCAGCGAAATCAGTTCACTACAGATCTTCGGTAAACACAGAACAACATTCCGTTTCATTGCACTTTTTGGACTCTAGTCTGCACACGGGCAGACACACATTAACGGATACCCACACTCGCACAACAAGCGAGGTTTGGACCTGCAGAAGGTTGCTTCCACTATCCGGTTCCACAGGGGCAACACTATACAAGACCTTTCGCCAATGCACTTTGGATCTCGGAAATCGAGATCCACAATCGAGGCTATCGCAAAAGTTACGAACATTTCATTTAGGGCAATCCAGGGAACGAGATGGAGGGACATTAAAAATGCTTTCAACTCGGCGCGCTGGGACCTGACTCTACAAGCTCTTCCAAATCTTGGAGTACTACTTTCGAGATCGCATACTGCAATACGATACGGATTGAGAAGTTATAGAGCATATATTGTGGCCACTTTTGTGGAATGCTATGTACGATGGAGTCCTGAGATGGGCACTGGCAGGCAAAACGACAGTAGTCGGCTTTACGGATGATATAGCAATTGTCATAGTGGCTAAAACTCTCGAGGAAGTAGAGCTCGGAAATTCATCAATGGGCATCATAGAGCAGTGGCTTTCAGATGCAGTCCTCATATGAGATGGGCACTGGCAGGCAAAACGACAGTAGTCGGCTTTACGGATGATATAGCAATTGTCATAGTGGCTAAAACTCTCGAGGAAGTAGAGCTCGGAAATTCATCAATGGGCATCATAGAGCAGTGGCTTTCAGATGCAGTCCTCATATCGAGCCATAAACGGGTGTAGACAGCCCTATTCAGGATTGAGGTATTTTGATTAAATCAGATACAAGATTCTATTGCAGTTATAGGTTTTTCTATTTCGGTTGCTCTTTTGCTAGGGATCAATGGGATATGAATATGATTAATAAAGGTACTTGAAAAATTGCTGTCGGAGGAGGTTTCTGAGAAGTTTTGGCAGCTGAAGAGCTAAGCAAATTCAAATTTGTTATTAGTATTTTGTTTTGTGGATGGGTGGAATATACAGAGATGTGTTTTTGAGCACAAAAGCGTCGGATGTTGCTCCAGATCGTTTTGGGTTGGGTGAGAGATGCAATTTTAGAGATGCAACTTGTCACGAGTTTTCATCCGCCCACGCCCACTCTAACGCCCACAAACCGCGGGATACTGAGGCGTATATAATACTATTATGAATGCCTTCGTTTGACCTTGTTTAACTTATTTCTGTTAATAGCCATCGATTTACCAAAGATTTTTTAAATCGGAACATTATTTTGCTATTTATAAAGAAACTATCAGTTACTCAACATGCTTCATCTGACAATAGATGGCGCCTTGTGAATTTCCACTAGCAAAATGTATATTTTAAAATTGTGTAAAACAGTAACGGGTATCTTACAGTCGCGGCACTCGACTATAGCGTTTCCTCTTGTTTATTCAGAAATATGTACATCAGTTAACTTAACTTAAAATACAATTCTTTAGCTTATATACCGTAGTTTCGCCCCCCTCTTTGTGATGGCGCAAGTCGGTGTAAACCGGGTCGTAGGGGAATATGTTCATCATAATCGGTCCAGCCGTTTACGATTCTACAGCGGAATACATGGTTACATTCATTTTTATATATATAGATTATTCTTAATCTTCGTCGCCAGTTAGATGGAAGGTTAAGATTCTTAAATGTGTTAGGCTTGTTTAGATTTAAAGTTGAAAAGATTAAAACGAAAACACTATGGCTAATTTTTAACAAAGAGTTTTATTTTGTGCTAAAGCTTGAAGCCAGGCACCCTTCGCTCGGCACGCTTGCCTTTCAATAAGAAAGGCGGACGTCGCGCTGCGCAAGCAGTTTAGTGCTTGTCCCAGTGTGCTGAAAGCTGGAAGCGGGGAGCTATCAGCTGATCGCTCTCGTACTTTGGGACGATGCGTGGGATCGCGCGAACGAGAGCGGGAAGAGTGAAGAGGCAGTAGACTTCGGCAAGCGAGAGAACACGCACGTCGCTATTTAACGCTGGACCCCATTTACATATGTGCATTGATATATATAAATAAACGTGAATTTTGTGAATTTATCTGATAGTGTTTGGATTGCCTGGGAACCTAATGACCCTTTGTTAGTCAAGTACCACCCACCCATACGCCCACCAAGCTCAAAAGACGATTTAAGCATTTTCAAGAAAACCTGATATCTCGGTAACTATAAGTGATAGAGGGTAAAGGTAGTAGGTTCTTATGATGCCCCAAATGCGAATTGTTTTTTCCCATCTAGCCACGCCCACCCTATTAATCCATAATATTACAATTGTCGGGAGCAGTCATCTAGCTAATACCGGAATCATGGCTTACTTTTACAGCCAACTATATCGTTTCTTGTTTTTTTGTGTAGGCCACAATTAGGATACATTTTCGAATCCACACTTTTCTCTTTTATTTGTAGGCTGTTTTAAAACTGTCACATTAAGGCAACATTTAAGTGGCTATACTATTTATTTTTAGAATTTCTTAGGCTACATTTAAGGAGAAATCCTTTTTATGTATGTATATTAAAAAAAACGCATACAGCCGAAATGAATTTAGTTTCTTTCTCGATCTTTTCTGTTTTTTTATGATTTGCCCATCTTTCAACTTTTTGCATTCGTGTAAAAATCGACAGATAGTGAGCATTCATATTATTCATATTATATATTCAATAAAAAGTATATCGCTTTGTGAAATTTAACTTCATTTTTTCTTTTACCCAACTAGGGATGTAATTCCCCAACTTGTCGTAGTGGGCTTATGGTTTTACGGTTTAAATTCAAGGCAATAAAAAGTGCGACAGATATCATTCACAAGCCTCTGAAACGAAGAGGGTGCGCTCCATAGTCCAAAATGCTTACGAAGAAACTCGTGGTTATTGAGAAAGATGTTTGGTGTACAAGGGATGAGAATAATTTACAGCCCCCTATCTTGTCGAAAATCCCGTCTATATTTGGGATCGGGAATCGTTCTTAAATTGTTTCTTGGTTTAGTTTACGGTAGTCTACAACAAGCCTTCACTTTTGCTTATTAGATTGTCTACTTTCTCCGGAACTACCCACAAAGGAGTATTATATGGACTTTTCAAATGTCTTATAATACCTTGATGTAACATTTCATCAATCTGCTTGTTAACTTCGCCTTTGTTCATACTGGGGTATTTGTATGTTTTTGAATAAATAAAAATCATTCTTTATAATAAAACTATGTTTAATTTTGCAAACCGAGGTCTTGAAACTTTCATTACTTACTTACTTGACATTATTATTTTTTTCTCTAGTCTTTTTTTACTCTCTAGTCGATTTATTCGACTGATTTTATTATATCCTAAAAATACCTTATTAATTATTGTTAATAAATAAGCTATAATAATCTAAAATTAAGCAAAAAAAAAAATATCGAAATAAGGGAAACCCTATTATGTTTTTATGTGGGTGCTTTATATTTATGAGTAGGTCTTTAAATTTCCATTTTTGAAATAAAACTCATCAATTCAGAGGTTATTGTTGATGAATTTTAATAGTTTTTTGTATGTATGAACAACTATCTTATTAAAGGTCTTATTATTTGTTTATTTATAAATATGTTCTTAAAGTTTTTAATTAAATGAAATTAGTTAATAATTCATCAATTGGATCGTTTACATTTTTATTATCGTTACTAAAATTTCTTTTGAAGTTGATTAGGGCAGTGTGAAGTGGGATTCGGTGCACTTTTAGACTATTTCATGCTTGAGAAGCGGAGTGCGCAGCGCGACGTCCGCCTTTCTCATTGAAAGGCAAGCGTGCCGAGCGAAGGGTGCCTGGCGCGCTAGTTAGATATATATACATCGATAATTTCAAGCTTTTTAATTCAAGCTTTAGCACAAACTAAAACTCTTTGTTAAAAATTAGCCCATATTGTTTTTGTTAAATTCATTTCCCTCGACAAGGAAGTCGAATGAAGCGTTTTCTCTAGGTCTTCTAACATCCTACAACGAAGTAGTGACTGAAGACAGCGATCAACACCTCCGCATTTGGGACGAAGAAGTCTCAACTCGAAATGCAGCGATCAACCATCCTATTTAACAGACGCAGAAGTCTGGGCTCGGAAGTCGTTTCTTAACCTTCCACCTAACTGGCGACGAAGATTAAGAAAAATCTATTTATATAAAAACGAATGTAACCATGTATGCCGCTGTAGAATCGTAAACGGCTGGACCGATTATGATGAACTTATTTGTACGTGTTCACGGCTCCGCGCATCGAAGAAACTGTGAATATTTATTGAGAATTTGGAAAATGGATTAAAGTTTGCAGCTCTAATATGCTGTGCCATAAGGTGATGACAGCACTACATTAAGAATTTATGTAAATTGTGAAGTTTATGTCATATATTCACACCAAACGTGTATAACGAGACACTGATTTTAGTGGATGACATAAGTTTTGCAATTGCTAACAAGACACTGGTGCAACTGGGAATGCCTGCTCCAAACGAACCAGCAAATGACCTGCTCGATTGTGAATTGCAACGAGAAACAAACTTTGATTCTGTCAAACTCAGGAAATCTGTTCAAAGAAATCTTCCGCAGTTGGTTCCAGAACAACGCACTGCGTATGACAAAATTATGCGTCCAATCATAGAACACAGCGGTGTACTGTTTTTCATAGATGCGACCGGTGGTACTATCAAGACTTTTTTATATCCCTCATTTGGGCAACTATACGATCGCAAAATAAAAATTTCTAGCTCATGTTTCCAATCTTGAATCGGTGTTACAGAATCTAATGTGTTCACCATGTTTTATTGTTTTGAGATCTTGTGCACATTGAACATGAACATAATTTTTACGTTTACGTTTACGTTTACGAAGCCGCCGTTCCAAAATGCGAGTGCGACTCAAAAAATGACTATAGAAAACATTTCTTTTTCATTCCCTTGCAGATAATTTGTTTTCCAATAGTTATTACCTTAAGGTATCGTCGTGTTTGTGCAAAACTGTTTCCTCCATCGTTCCAAAAAAATTATATGATGCTTATTTGTTAACCACCTTGCAGTGGTTCCAGATTTTTTATATATAAAGATTTTAAATAATATGGTGGTTCTAAAGGGTGGCCCACAAAAGATTTGCGTTTTAAAATCGCTATGTAAAAAAGATTACATAGTTTTATGAAACACCACTTCGTTCATATGGCTGCCTCGGATGGCTTCACAGTAGCCCATTCGGTCGACTCGATTTTTAAAAACATTTTTGTACACATTTTTATATGGCCTTAGACGGAGGTCTTTGGCTAAAATCAGTCCAACTCTTGAGCACGGTGCCGAGTTGAAGTCGACGGAATGTCATTGACACTTTTGGTCACCGCAGCGATATTTTCGACCGACTGAACTGGACGAGGGCGTAAACGTGTTGTTTTATGCATCAACGACCAGTCTCATGCACAATAGTATTTCAATTTCTTAAAGAATAAATTTGTCAAAGAAACCTTGAATATCAATTGATACATTTTCTTTAATTTTTAAATAATTAAATAATTTTTTTAAATCAAACAATCCGTTGTACTAATCCGTTTAAGGAATTGTATTCGACTAATCGATCGCGTACGAAAAGCCAATAAGCGTGGATATTTTCGTCAATCGGTGTCTTCAGTTCAATGCTCACCCAAATAGGACTAGATTTCACTGTTTAATTTTGATCTGATAGATCAATTACGATAATTGCAGCTTGCAGATTGAAATCTTGATTCTTATTGAAGTCAACATTTGAATTATATGGGTATGATTAAAAATGTAAATGAACCTAGAAGTTTGATAAATTATTTGTGATAAGTTTTTCGTTCAGTGTAAATCGGATTATTGCAAACCTTGGTCTAATTTGGGGTTGACGTAGGAATCCCAACTACGAAATGTAATAGGTAGGTTTTCACCACTTTTAATAATATCATACATCTTCATTTTTGCATTTCCATTTGCATTTTTTGGAATTTTCCAATTCATATTGGTCATTTCTTATTTAAATACTTTTTCCAATCTCGTTTTTTCAAAGACATCATATAGGTTTTTAGTTAGTATTAGCATAAGTTCATGCTTACAATTCAACGAAACCTTTTTATAGTCTTCAGGAAACCCCAATAAAATCTTTTTGACGGGACAGAAAAGTTAAAAGTATGGCACAGTAGAAAAGTCATCTTCACCACTTCATTCAGAATTTAATAGATTTTAACTTTGAAGGTTATCAAGTGATACAAAATTTTAAGTGTGGTTGTACCGACAAATCGAGTTCTATCAATCTTGCATACATTTATTTTGAATTTGATTTCATCCAAATTCCGATTCTTGTACGTCTTCTAAGGTGTTTTTATTTTGACGAGATAGTGCGTCTGCCACGAGATTTTCTTTGCCTGGTTTATAAATCCTTTTAATCCGTAAAGGTAACTCCGGAGGTTTTGTGCGTAAGTGCGAGAAGCTTTCGTTTGTGATTGAGCGGCCATCTTGAGATAGTACTGCCACTAGTTCGAAACCTGATGCATACTTAGTTAAATCGAATGGCCTCTTAAAGTCTGGATATGAGAGCATGTGAAGTTCGGAATACCCCTTGTGACACTATGGAGCCCAAGTACTCGACGCTCTTTTTGAGGAACTTTGATTTCTCTTGGGATACTCTGCTTCTAAGAGCTTAGTTAAGAGATCCTTCCCTAGGACGTCATCGATAGCTCTTTGGAAAGATGCTTTGGGCATTTTTCAGTCCAAATGGCATTCTACAAAACCAATAATAATAAACCAATAATAATATCTTAGCAAATATAAGTGATAGAAAGTTCGGATTAAGCATATAAGTTTTTATGATGCCGCAAATGCGAATTGTTTTTTCCCACAAAACCCGAAAAACCAAAAATGCAAAAATCTCGGGAACTAAATAAGCTAGAAAGTTAGGCTTAGAAATATGTATTTTAGAGATGCCACTGCAACTTCCCAAAAGTTTTCATCCGACCACGCCCACTCTAACGCCCACAAACCGCGGAAAACTGTGACGTCTACAATAATATTATGAGTGCCTTCGTTTGACCTTGTTTAACTTATTTCTGTTAATATCTTTCGATTTATCAAAGATTTTTCAAATCGGAACATTATTTCGCTACCTATGAAGAAATTTCGGTTATAAGGCCTCACATGGCTTGTGACGTCACTATCAGTTACTCAACATGCTTTCTCTGACAATAGGGTGCGCCATGTGAATTTCCACTAGGAAATTGAATATTTTAAATTAGTGTAAAACAGTAACGGGTATCTTATAGTCGCGGCACTCGACTATAGCGTTTCCTCTTGTTTATTTTCGCTTTGTTAGCTTTCGAGGGTTTTAGGTTTGTAGCTAGTGTTTTCGTCGTTAGAGAAAATTCGGAGTTTAAGGTCCTGTGTTTTTTAAGCTTGTCATATGGAGTCGTGTGAGTGTCGAAATCCATGTTAAAAGTGTCTGTGTGTGCAATTATTCAACAACCTCAATTTTACAAATCGTGCATATTTTGAATGCCCTAAATGTTCTCAATAGTTTAACAATGCTAAAAAGGCGAAAGGAGAAGAACAGACGTAGAAGAAAAATTGAAAGTGAAGTGCAAATTGAAAGAACAGGCTAAGGACTCTATCTAAACCCCTATGGTATCGGATTTGATATTAGAAAGCGAAAAAATAATATGTCTACCAATGTCCCAATATAATAGAATTTCAAATATAGAGAGTAATATTTGCATCCAGACTAACCAAGAATTCGAAAATGTGGTGTTATAAACGTGATAATTCACAATCAGTAGTATACATTGGGTTGCATATAATAAATATTAAAATGATGTACATTATTTTGATAGTTTCGGGAAACTAAATCCACCAAAAAACTTGGGAAATACAATACAACTGTGATATAACATAATATAATATCTCAATAAGGTATACATTTCAAGCACAACAATTATTCGTACACTATAAAATATGAAAAAAAAACAATTCCAAATATTTAACGATTTTAATCTATGTTGAGTTCTTCGCTGTCCTTAATGCAAGCTTATAAGCATCCACACATGCTTTTTATTATGTTTCTCGTCTCGTCAGCGTCAATGGAATCCCATTCCCCTAATAAGGCGGATTTTAAGGATTCCGCCGGGAATATGTTGTCCTTTTCTAAAGCATATGGGATACATGTTCTGTGGGATTCTGATCCGGTGATTGTAGAGGCGGTTAAAACTCCTTGCAATGATATAGAAGCTATTTTTGCACTATATACGACAAATATTTTGGGTCAACCTCATAGTCGACTCAACCTGCAGTTCCTCTCTCAGAAGCTTGCAGATAGTTTTCTCGTACTGATCGAAAGCCATCGGTGTGTCCCGTTTGCGTTGCCTGCGGTGATCTTCACAGCACAAAAGAATGGAAAGGAAGTGTAACAACTGTGGCGGGAACCATACTGCCAACTACAGGGACCGTCCAGTCTACAAAGTGCTCGAAAAACGACTAAGCCAATAACAGAGCCAAACACCCGTTGGCCAGCATTCCACCCAACCAAACTTGTAAAATACGGCATATTTTACAGTACTTCTGCGATAAAGGCAAAAAATGCATCTCAAGCAGCCAATAAAATTTGTGCAGTTTATGGACCCGATACAGTTTCCATTTCCACCGCACAACGATGGTATCAACGTTTTCGTTCTGTTGGTCGAAGATGCGCCACGCTCCGGAAGGCCTGTCGTCGAAAATTGCGATAAAATCGCTGAATTGGTCGAAAGAGACCGGCATAGTAGCAGCCGTAGCATCGGTCAAGAGCTGGGCATGAGTCATCAAACCGTTATAAACCATTTGAAGAAGCTTGGATTCACTAAGAAGCTCGATGTATGGGTGCCACACGAATGGTTGCAAAAAAACATCTTTGACCGTATCGACGCATCCGAATCGCTTCTAAATCGCAACAAAATCGACCCGTTTTTGAAGAGTATGGTGACTGGCGATGAAAAGTGGGTCACTTACGATAACGTAAGGCGCAAACGGTCGTGGTCGAAAAGCGGTGAAGCGGCCCATACGGTAGCCAAGTCTGGATTGACGTCCAGAAAGGTTCTTCTGTGTGTTTGGTGGGATTGACAGGAAATAATCCACCATGAGCTGCTCCAAAGCTATGGCCAAACGCTCAATTCGGACCTGTACTGCCAACAACTGGACCGCTTGAAGACAGCACTCATGCAGAAGAAGCCATCTTTGATCAACAGAGGCCGAATTGTCTTCCACTAAGACAACGCCAGGCCACACACATCTTTAGTGACGCGCCAGAGGCTCCGCGAGCTCGGATGGGGGGTTCTTTTGCATCCACCGTATAGTCCGGATCTCGCACCAAGTGATTACCACCTGTTTCTGTCCATGGCGAACACGCTTGGTAGTCTGAAGTTTTCCACAAGAGAGTCCTGTGAAAATTGGCTCCGAGTTTTTTGCCAATAGGAAAGCTAGCTTCAATTAGAGGGGCATTATGAAGTTGGCATCTCGTTGGGAACGCGTCATCGAACAAAAAGACGCATATTTGACTTGAATCGTATTATTGTAACCAATTGTATGAACAATTGAAAATTCAATAAAAATATATTTTTTTTTCTTCTCGCGACTCCTGTTGCTTGACGAGCAACCCACCTCCCACCCAACCGACCAAGGGGCGCAGCCCCTTCTAACACTTTAAAAGTTTCGATACTAATCCATTTAGCACAAAACTAACTTTTCCTCATATCTTTATTAATCCACTCGGATCTACCCGCGTGCTCCGAGCCGTACGTCAAGGAATCGAATTTAGGTGATATAAAAATTGAACCTAGAGAATTAAATTTTTACTGAGATATATATTATTTATTTTATTTTATTTAACAAAATTAAATCTAGTATACAAAACTAAATCTAAATCTCTTAAAGAGTACTAGCTGTTAGGGCCTGTGACTCGAGATTAAAATTATTAAATTAAAGATTTTTAAATATTTAGGTTGGTTCTAATGACAAAATGGTAAAAGTTCTTAATGGTTTCTTGTGAAATTATATTTAAACTATCGGAAATTCTTTTTGACCAAAAATGAGGGCCCTGACGCTCTCCAGAAGACGGCATGAGTTGAGCAGATGGTCAATTTCGAGTCGTTCGCCGCAAAGGCAGACGGGACGTGGTGTTCCAGTAAGGATATGTTTGTGTGTTGCACGGGTGTGCCCGATACGAAGGCGGATGAATGTTGAACATGCACGCTTTGCAAGGTGCGCAGGCAGAGAAATTTTTGTGAAGGTATTGTTGATGGAAAAATATCGGTGGTCATATAGGTCCCATTCTCTAATTTGTTTTTCCTTCAGGTGGAGACGGATACGATTTCTTAAGTCCTTGTTGTTAAAAGAAAAGATGGTTTTAGCCGCATGTCCTGTGCGGCCTGGTCTGCTTGTTCGTTGCCATGGATACCTTGGTGGCTTAAAAGAAGAAAGCCGTCTTATCTCCACGATTGTGGGATCGGTTTGACCCCAATTCCGTAAAGAAGATAAGGTGGAAAGGCTATCGGTACAGATTACAAAGTGTCCCGAGTGTTTGGTGGCAAAGAGACAGGCTTGTAATATGGCGAAGGCTTCCGCAGTAAAGATGGAGTTGTAAGGGGGTAGCATTCCACCTGAGATTATTTTGCCATTGCTGTCAACAACAGCAAAGGTAGTGTCGTCGTGTGTTTTTGATCCATCGGTGTAGAGCCAAGATTTTGTGCCGAGTTTTTCTTGTAGGCATCGAAAGCGGGTCTGGAATTCAGCTCTGGTGGTATTATTTTTAAAGCCGTTGTACATATCAAGGATCACATTAGCTTTTGTGCTGTTCCAATAGGCTGGTAGCTTAGCAGTATTCCTATGATTGGGCGGGGGAAGCTGGCACACCGCCTAAGCGTTGATATGACTTTGTAATTCCGTTTTTGCTTGAACATGGCTGAGAAATCCTTCCTTAGCATTTTAAAGAGCATTTTTTGTTAAATGTATTTTGCAAATGAGCTGCATGGTCATTTCTTCCCTACGAGCCTGAATGCTCGGTAGGCCCGACTCAGCCAAAGTGCATGCGGTAGGTGAGGTAGGAAAAACATTTATAGCACGTCGGATTGCATCGAAAGCGGGTCTAGAATTCAGCTCTGGTGGTATTATTTTTTGAGCCGTTGAACATATCAAGGATCACATAAGTGTTGTGCTGTTCCAATAGGGAGGTAGCTTAGCAGTATTCCTATGATTGGCTGGGGGAAGGCCAAGCTGCGTTTTGATGTTGGCACACCGCCTAAGCGTTGATATGAATTTTTAATTCCGTTTTTGCTTGAACATGGCTGAGAAACCCTTCCTTAATAGAGCATTTTTTGTTAAATGAATTTTGCAAATGAGCTGCATGGTCATTTCTTCTCTGCGAGCCTGTATGCTCGGTAGGCCCGACTCATCAAAAATGCAAGCGGTAGGTGAGGTAGGAAAACCGTCGGATTGCACCATGTTATGGAGCCTGCAACTTGTTTAAGTGTGATTTTGCACATCATCCGGTAGGCCGTAATCTATTTTGGAGAGCATCAGGGCACGAGTAATTCCTATTACTGTATTAATATTACTATGGACAAGGCGTCCATAGTGCTATGCTTTTGTTTAAATGTAACTTGGTTCTGTGAGATCAGGTTATTTCAGGTGATGAACCACATAAGTCGGCGAGCAATCATTTTTTCTATAGTTTTTCCTAAACAGGATAGGAGGGAGATGAGGCGGTAACTGTTGATTTCTGCCGGAGGTTTATTTGGTTTGGGAATTGGGATGACAGTGGCTGATCTCCAACTGGGTATGGGTATTTTCCGGAGTTAAAAATTTTATTATATATTCCTAAAAGCCTATTTTTAATAGAGCTGTAAACAATTCTACTTTTTGAGAATCGATTCTTTTCGATTCAATTCTTGAAAAGCTCGATCAAATCGATTTAAAATCGAAAATTAAAAAAAAAAATTTTTCAGGAAAAAAGCATTTTTTGCTTAAGACGTGGTAAGGAAAATAGAAAATTTACCTTTGAAAACAAAAATAAAATTCAATAACAATATCATTTGAGATCAAATTTGATTCAGTCAAAACCCATTGCTTTTTACTTGTAAACACAAGCTTGTCAACATTTTCCGCTTTTAGCGAAGCTCGGCGGTCGGTGACTATGCATCCAGCCCTGCTGAATGTCCTTTCCGACTCCGTCGAACACGCTGGAATGCAAAAGTATTTTAATCCGCATTCTTTTATAGATTCCATCTCAGTTGCGTGACTCTGGAAGAAAATTAAATTGCAATTAGACTTTTTTAATTAACAATTGAAATCAGAATAGCAAACCTTCCAATAGTCTATTGGACTAATATTTGGCGATACATGAGGGTTTTCTAAGTACTGTCGTAAGGCAATGATGGCATCGGACCTTGGCGTTTTTACCTTACTTGCAATTTTAGATTGCATAAAGGAAAAGAAGGCTACGTTCTCAGTGTGTGTTGATGTTGATGGTTCGGATTGATCGAGGGTGGGTACTAAAGTTTTGGCCATTCCTGCAAGTTCATTTTGTATAGCTTCTACTGCTAGGTCCGCAGTACTCCTGCTCCGAAATCCTTCTTTCTTAAATCATGGATCCAGGATAGTTGCCACTTTGGTAACGGAGCGAGACTCATACTCGAACAATCGTCGATTGACCCCTTCTAAGAGCGCAATTCGTACTTCGATTCCTTCAGGCGTTTTTATCAACTCATTCATCGAAGTTAGTTTACGTTTACGAAGCCGCCTTTCCCTGCCTTCTTTTCGGCTCCCGCTCTCGTGATCCCACGCATCGTTCCAAAATGCGAGTGCGACTCAAAAAATGACTATAGAAAACATTTCTTTTTCATTCCCTTGCAGATAATTTGTTTTCCAATAGTTATTACCTTAAGGTATCGTCGTGTTTGTGCAAAACTGTTTCCTCCATCGTTCCAAAAAAATTATATGATGCTTATTTGTTAACCACCTTGCAGTGGTTCCAGATTTTTTATATATAAAGATTTTAAATAATATGGTGGTTCTAAAGGGTGGCCCACAAAAGATTTGCGTTTTAAAATCACTATGTAAAAAAGATTACATAGTTTTATGAAACACCACTTCGTTCATATGGCTGCCTCGGATGGCTTCACAGTAGCCCATTCGGTCGACTCGATTTTTAAAAACATTTTTGTACACATTTTTTATATGGCCTTAGACGGAGGTCTTTGGCTAAAATCAGTCCAACTCTTGAGCACGGTGCCGAGTTGAAGTCGACGGAATGTCATTGACACTTTTGGTCACCGCAGCGATATTTTCGACCGACTGAACTGGACGAGGGCGTAAACGTGTTGTTTTATGCATCAACGACCAGTCTCATGCACAATAGTATTTCAATTTCTTAAAGAATAAATTTGTCAAAGAAACCTTGAATATCAATTGATACATTTTCTTTAATTTTTAAATAATTAAATAATTTTTTTAAATCAAACAATCCGTTGTACTAATCCGTTTAAGGAATTGTATTCGACTAATCGATCGCGTATGAAAAGCCAATAAGCATGGATATTTTCGTCAATCGGTGTCTTCAGTTCAATGCTCACCCAAATAGGACTAGATTTCACTGTTTAATTTTGATCTGATAGATCAATTACGATAATTGCAGCTTGCAGATTGAAATCTTGATTCTTATTGAAGTCAACATTTGAATTATCATATGGGTATGATTAAAAATGTAAATGAACCTAGAAGTTTGATAAATTATTTGTGATAAGTTTTTCGTTCAGTGTAAATCGGATTATTGCAAACCTTGGTCTAATTTGGGGTTGACGTAGGAATCCCAACTACGAAATGTAATAGGTAGGTTTACACCACTTTTAATAATATCATACATCTTCATTTTTGCATTTCCATTTGCATTTTTTGGAATTTTCCAATTTATATTGGTCATTTCTTATTTAAATACTTTTTCCAATCTCGTTTTTTCAAAGACATCATATAGGTTTTTAGTTAGTATTAGCATAAGTTCATGCTTACAATTCAAAGAAACCTTTTTATAGTCTTCAGGAAACCCCAATAAATTTTTTTGACGGGACAGAAAAGTTAAAGTATGGCACAGTAGAAAAGTCATCTTCACCACTTCATTCAGAATTTAATAGATTTTAACTTTGAAGGTTATCAAGTGATACAAAAATTTTAAGTGTGGTTGTACCGACAAATCGAGTTCTATCAATCTCGCATACATTTATTTTGAATTTGATTTCATCCAAATTCCGATTCTTGTACGTCTTCTAAGGTGTTTTTATTTTGACGAGATAGTGCGTCTGCCACGAGATTTTCTTTGCCTGGTTTATAAATCCTTTTACTCCGTAAAGGTAACTCCGGAGGTTTTGTGCGTAAGTGCGAGAAGCTTTCGTTTGTGATTGAGCGGCCATCTTGAGATAGTACTGCCACTAGTTCGAAACCTGATGCATACGTAGTTAAATCGAATGGCCTCTTAAAGTCTGGATATGAGAGCATGTGAAGTTCGGAATACCCCTTGTGACACTATGGAGCCCAAGTACTCGACGCTCTTTTTGAGGAACTTTGATTTCTCTTGGGATACTCTGCTTCTAAGAGCTTAGTTAAGAGATCCTTCCCTAGGACGTCATCGATAGCTCTTTGGAAAGATGCTTTGGGCATTTTTCAGTCCAAATGGCATTCTACAAAACCAATAATAATAAACCAATAATAATATCTTAGCAACTATAAGTGATAGAAAGTTCGGATTAAGCATATAAGTTTTTATGATGCCGCAAATGCGAATTGTTTTTTCCCACAAAACCCGAAAAACCAAAAATGCAAAAATCTCGGGAACTAAATAAGCTAGAAAGTTAGGCTTAGAAATATGTATTTTAGAGATGCCACTGCAACTTCCCAAGAGTTTTCATCCGACCACGCCCACTCTAACGCCCACAAACCGCGGAAAACTGTGACGTCTACAATAATATTATGAATGCCTTCGTTTGACCTTGTTTAACTTATTTCTGTTAATATCATTCGATTTATCAAAGATTTTTCAAATCGGAACATTATTTCGCTACCTATGAAGAAATTTCGGTTATAAGGCCTCACATGGCTTGTGACGTCACTATCAGTTACTCAACATGCTTTCTCTGACAATAGGGTGCGCCATGTGAATTTCCACTAGGAAATTGAATATTTTAAATTAGTGTAAAACAGTAACGGGTATCTTATAGTCGCGGCACTCGACTATAGCGTTTCCTCTTGTTTATTTTCGCTTTGTTAGCTTTCGAGGGTTTTAGGTTTGTAGCTAGTGTTTTCGTCGTTAGAGAAAATTCGGAGTTTAAGGTCCTGTGTTTTTTAAGCTTGTCATATGGAGTCGTGTGAGTGTCGAAATCCATGTTAAAAGTTTCTGTGTGTGCAATTATTCAACAACCTCATTTTTACAAATCGTGCATATTTTGAATGCCCTAAATGTTCTCAATGTTTAACAATGCTAAAAAGGCGAAAGGAGAAGAACAGACGTAGAAGAAAAATTGAAAGTGAAGTGCAAATTGAAAGAACAGGCTAAGGACTCTATCTAAACCCCTATGGTATCGGATTTGATATTAGAAAGCGAAAAAATAATATGTCTACCAATGTCCCAATATAACAGAATTTCAAATATAGAGAGTAATATTTGCATCCAGACTAACCAAGAATTCGAAAATGTGGTGTTATAAACGTGATAATTCACAATCAGTAGTATACATTGGGTTGCATATAATAAATTTTAAAATGATGTACATTATTTTGATAGTTTCGAGAAACTAAATCCACCAAAAAACTTGGGAAATACAATACAACTGTGATATAACATAATATAATATCTCAATAAGGTATACATTTCAAGCACAACAATTATTCGTACACTATAAAATATGAAAAAAAAAAATTCCAAATATTTAACGATTTGAATCTATGTTGAGTTCTTCGCTGTCCTTAATGCAAGCTTATAAGCATCCACACATGCTTTTTATTATGTTTCTCGTCTCGTCAGCGTCAATGGAATCCCATTCCCCTAATAAGGCGGATTTTAAGGATTCCGCCGGGGATATGTTGTCCTTTTCTAAAGCATATGGGATACATGTTCTGTGGGATTCTGATCCGGTGATTGTAGAGGCGGTTAAAACTCCTTGCAATGATATAGAAGCTACTTTTGCACTATATACGACAAATATTTTGGGTCAACCTCATAGTCGACTCAACCTCGAATTCTCTTACTGCAAGTTAGACTCAGCTCTGCAGTTCCTCTCTCAGAAGCTTGCAGATAGTTTTCTCGTACTGATCGAAAGCCATCGGTGTGTCCCGTTTGCGTTGCCTGCTGTGATCTTCACAGCACAAAAGAATGGAAAGGAAGTGTAACAACTGTGGCGGGAACCATACTGCCAACTACAGGGACCGTCCAGTCTACAAAGTGCTCGAAAAACGACTAAGCCAATAACAGAGCCAAACACCCGTTGGCCAGCATTCCACCCAACCAAACTTGTAAAATACGGCATATTTTACAGTACTTCTGCGATAAAGGCAAAAATGCATCTCAAGCAGCCAATAAAATTTGTGCAGTTTATGGACCCGATACAGTTTCCATTTCCACCGCACAACGATGGTATCAACGTTTTCGTTCTGTTGGTCGAAGATGCGCCACGCTCCGGAAGGCCTGTCGTCGAAAATTGCGATAAAATCGCTGAATTGGTCGAAAGAGACCGGCATAGTAGCAGCCGTAGCATCGGTCAAGAGCTGGGCATGAGTCATCAAACCGTTATAAACCATTTGAAGAAGCTTGGATTCACTAAGAAGCTCGATGTATGGGTGCCACACGAATGGTTGCAAAAAAACATCTTTGACCGTATCGACGCATCCGAATCGCTTCTAAATCGCAACAAAATCGACCCGTTTTTGAAGAGTATGATGACTGGCGATGAAAAGTGGGTCACTTACGATAACGTAAGGCGCAAACGGTCGTGGTCGAAAAGCGGTGAAGCGGCCCATACGGTGGCCAAGCCTGGATTGACGTCCAGGAAGGTTCTTCTGTGTGTTTGGTGGGATTGGCAGGAAATAATCCACCATGAGCTGCTCCAAAGCTATGGCCAAACGCTCAATTCGGACCTGTACTGCCAACAACTGGACCGCTTGAAGACAGCACTCATGCAGAAGAAGCCATCTTTGATCAACAGAGGCCGAATTGTCTTCCACTAAGACAACGCCAGGCCACACACATCTTTAGTGACGCGCCAGAGGCTCCGCGAGCTCGGATGGGGGGTTCTTTTGCATCCACCGTATAGTCCGGATCTCGCACCAAGTGATTACCACCTGTTTCTGTCCATGGCGAACACGCTTGGTAGTCTGAAGTTTTCCACAAGAGAGTCCTGTGAAAATTGGCTCCGAGTTTTTTGCCAATAGGAAAGCTAGCTTCAATTAGAGGGCATTATGAAGTTGGCATCTCGTTGGGAACGCGTCATCGAACAAAAAGACGCATATTTGACTTGAATCGTATTATTGTAACCAATTGTATGAACAATTGAAAATTCAATAAAAATATATTTTTTTTTTCTTCTCGCGACTCCTGTTGCTTGACGAGCAACCCCCCTCCCACCCAACCGACCAAGGGGCGCAGCCCCTTCTAACACTTTAAAAGTTTCGATACTAATCCATTTAGCACAAAACTAACTTTTCCTCATATCTTTATTAATCCACTCGGATCTACCCGCGTGCTCCGAGCCGTACGACAACGAATCGAATTTAGGTGATATAAAAATTGAACCTAGAGAATTAAATTTTTACTGAGATATATATTATTTATTTTATTTTATTTAACAAAAATTAAATCTAGTATACAAAACTAAATCTAAATCTCTTAAAGAGTACTAGCTGTTAGGGCCTGTGACTCGAGATTAAAATTATTAAATTAAAGATTTTTAAATATTTAGGTTGGTTCTAATGACAAAATGGTAAAAGTTCTTAATGGTTTCTTGTGAAATTATATTTAAACTATCGGAAATTCTTTTTGACCAAAAATGAGGGCCCTGACGCTCTCCAGAAGACGGCATGAGTTGAGCAGATGGTCAATTTCGAGTCGTTCGCCGCAAAGGCAGACGGGACGTGGTGTTCCAGTAAGGATATGTTTGTGTGTTGCACGGGTGTGCCCGATACGAAGGCGGATGAATGTTGAACATGCACGCTTTGCAAGGTGCGCAGGCAGAGAAATTTTTGTGAAGGTATTGTTGATGGAAAAAATATCGGTGGTCATATAGGTCCCATTCTCTAATTTGTTTTTCCTTCAGGTGGAGACGGATACGATTTCTTAAGTCCTTGTTGTTAAAAGAAAAGATGGTTTTAGCCGCATGTCCTGTGCGGCCTGGTCTGCTTGTTCGTTGCCATGGATACCTTGGTGGCTAGGCGTCCATACAAGGGTTATATTATTAAAAGAAGAAAGCCGTCTTATCTCCACGATTGTGGGATCGGTTTGACCCCAATTCCGTAAAGAAGATAAGGTGGAAAGGCTATCGGTACAGATTACAAAGTGTCCCGAGTGTTTGGTGGCAAAGAGACAGGCTTGTAATATGGCGAAGGCTTCCGCAGTAAAGATGGAGTTGTAAGGGGGTAGCATTCCACCCGAGATTATTTTGCCATTGCTGTCAACAACAGCAAAGGTAGTGTCGTCGTGTGTTTTTGATCCATCGGTGTAGAGCCAAGATTTTGTGCCGAGTTTTTCTTGTAGGCATCGAAAGCGGGTCTATAATTCAGCTCTGGTGGTATTATTTTTAAAGCCGTTGTACATATCAAGGATCACATTAGCTTTTGTGCTGTTCCAATAGGCTGGTAGCTTAGCAGTATTCCTATGATTGGGCGGGGGAAGCTGGCACACCGCCTAAGCGTTGATATGACTTTGTAATTCCGTTTTTGCTTGAACATGGCTGAGAAATCCTTCCTTAGCATTTTAGAGAGCATTTTTTTGCACATCATCCGGTAGGCCGTAATCTATTTTGGAGAGCATCAGGGCACGAGTAATTCCTATTACTGTATTAATATTACTATGGACAAGGCGTCCATAGTGCTATGCTTTTGTTTAAATGTAACTTGGTTCTGTGAGATCAGCTTATTTCGGGTGATGAACCACATAAGTCGGCGAGCAATCATTTTTTCTATAGTTTTTCCTAAACAGGATAGGAGGGGAGATGAGGCGGTAACTGTTGATTTCGGCCGGAGGTTTATTTGGTTTGGGAATTGGGATGACAGTGGCTGATCTCCAACTGGGTATGGGTATTTTCCGGAGTTAAAAATTTTATTATATATTCCTAAAAAGCCTATTTTTAATAGAGCTGTAAACAATTCTACTTTTTGAGAATCGATTCTTTTCGATTCAATTCTTGAAAAGCTCGATCAAATCGATTTAAAATCGAAAATAAAAAAAACATTTTTCAGGAAAAAAGCATTTTTTGCTTAAGACGTGGTAAGGAAAATAGAAAATTTACCTTTGAAAACAAAAATAAAATTCAATAACAATATCATTTGAGATCAACATTGATTCAGTCAAAACCCATTGGTTTTTACTTGTAAAGACAAGCTTGTCAACATTTTCCGCTTTTAGCGAAGCTCGGCGGTCGGTGACTATGCATCCAGCCCTGCTGAATGTCCTTTCCGACTCCGTCGAACACGCTGGAATGCAAAAAAGTATTTTAATCCGCATTCTTTTATAGATTCCATCTCAGTTGCGTGACTCTGGAAGAAAATTAAATTGCAATTAGACTTTTTTAATTAACAATTGAAATCAGAATAGCAAACCTTCCAATAGTCTATTGGACTAATATTTGGCGATACATGAGGGTTTTCTAAGTACTGTCGTAAGGCAATGATGGCATCGGACCTTGGCGTTTTTACCTTACTTGCAATTTTAGATTGCATAAAGGAAAAGAAGGCTACGATGGTTCGGATTGATCGAGGGTGGGTAGGTTGGTTCTAATGACAAAATGGTAAAAGTTCTTAATGGTTTCTTGTGAAATTATATTTAAACTATCGGAAATTCTTTTTGACCAAAAATGAGGGCCCTGACGCTCTCCAGAAGACGGCATGAGTTGAGCAGATGGTCAATTTCGAGTCGTTCGCCGCAAAGGCAGACGGGACGTGGTGTTCCAGTAAGGATATGTTTGTGTGTTGCACGGGTGTGCCCGATAGGAAGGCGGATGAATGTTGAACATGCACGCTTTCCAAGGTGCGCAGGCAGAGAAATTTTTGTGAAGGTATTGTTGATGGAAAAATATCGGTGGTCATATAGGTCCCATTCTCTAATTTGTTTTTCCTTCAGGTGGAGACGGATACGATTTCTTAAGTCCTTGTTGTTAAAAGAAAAGATGGTTTTAGCCGCATGTCCTGTGCGGCCTGGTCTGCTTGTTCGTTGCCATGGATACCTTGGTGGCTAGGCGTCCATACAAGGGTTATATTATTAAAAGAAGAAAGCCGTCTTATCTCCACGATTGTGGGATCGGTTTGACCCCAATTCCGTAAAGAAGATAAGGTGGAAAGGCTATCGGTACAGATTACAAAGTGTCCCGAGTGTTTGGTGGCAAAGAGACAGGCTTGTAATATGGCGAAGGCTTCCGCAGTAAAGATGGAGTTGTAAGGGGTAGCATTCCACCCGAGATTATTTTGCCATTGCTGTCAACAACAGCAAAGGTAGTGTCGTCGTGTGTTTTTGATCCATCGGTGTAGAGCCAAGATTTTGTGCCGAGTTTTTCTTGTAGGCATCGAAAGCGGGTCTGTAATTCAGCTCTGGTGGTATTATTTTTAAAGCCGTTGTACATATCAAGGATCACATTAGCTTTTGTGCTGTTCCAATAGGCTGGTAGCTTAGCAGTATTCCTATGATTGGGCGGGGGAAGCTGGCACACCGCCTAAGCGTTGATATGACTTTGTAATTCCGTTTTTGCTTGAACATGGCTGAGAAATCCTTCCTTAGCATTTTAAAGAGCATTTTTTGTTAAATGTATTTTGCAAATGAGCTGCATGGTCATTTCTTCTCTACGAGCCTGAATGCTCGGTAGGCCCGACTCAGCCAAAGTGCATGCGGTAGGTGAGGTAGGAAAAACGTTTATAGCACGTCGGATTGCATCGAAAGCGGGTCTAGAATTCAGCTCTGGTGGTATTATTTTTTGAGCCGTTGAACATATCAAGGATCACATAAGTGTTGTGCTGTTCCAATAGGGAGGTAGCTTAGCAGTATTCCTATGATTGGCTGGGGGAAGGCCAAGCTGCGTTGTGATGTTGGCACACCGCCTAAGCGTTGATATGAATTTTTAATTCCGTTTTTGCTTGAACATGGCTGAGAAACCCTTCCTTAGTAGAGCATTTTTTGTTAAATGAATTTTGCAAATGAGCTGCATGGTCATTTCTTCTCTGCGAGCCTGTATGCTCGGTAGGCCCGACTCATCAAAAATGCAAGCGGTAGGTGAGGTAGGAAAACCGTCGGATTGCACCATGTTATGGAGCCTGCAACTTGTTTAAGTGTGATTTTGCACATCATCCGGTAGGCCGTAATCTATTTTGGAGAGCATCAGGGCACGAGTAATTCCTATTACTGTATTAATATTACTATGGACAAGGCGTCCATAGTGCTATGCTTTTGTTTAAATGTAACTTGGTTCTGTGAGATCAGCTTATTTCGGGTGATGAACCACATAAGTCGGCGAGCAATCATTTTTTCTATAGTTTTTCCTAAACAGGATAGGAGGGAGATGAGGCGGTAACTGTTGATTTCTGCCGGAGGTTTATTTGGTTTGGGAATTGGGATGACAGTGGCTGATCTCCAACTGGGTATGGGTATTTTCCGGAGTTAAAAATTTTATTATATATTCCTAAAAGCCTATTTTTAATAGAGCTGTAAACAATTCTACTTTTTGAGAATCGATTCTTTTCGATTCAATTCTTGAAAAGCTCGATCAAATCGATTTAAAATCGAAAATTAAAAAAAAACATTTTTCAGGAAAAAAGCATTTTTTGCTTAAGACGTGGTAAGGAAAATAGAAAATTTACCTTTGAAAACAAAAATAAAATTCAATAACAATATCATTTGAGATCAACATTGATTCAGTCAAAACCCATTGGTTTTTACTTGTAAAGACAAGCTTGTCAACATTTTCCGCTTTTAGCGAAGCTCGGCGGTCGGTGACTATGCATCCAGCCCTGCTGAATGTCCTTTCCGACTCCGTCGAACACGCTGGAATGCAAAAGTATTTTAATCCGCATTCTTTTATAGATTCCATCTCAGTTGCGTGACTCTGGAAGAAAATTAAATTGCAATTAGACTTTTTTAATTAACAATTGAAATCAGAATAGCAAACCTTCCAATAGTCTATTGGACTAATATTTGGCGATACATGAGGGTTTTCTAAGTACTGTCGTAAGGCAATGATGGCATCGGACCTTGGCGTTTTTACCTTACTTGCAATTTTAGATTGCATAAAGGAAAAGAAGGCTACGTTCTCAGTGTGTGTTGATGTTGATGGTTCGGATTGATCGAGGGTGGGTACTAAAGTTTTGGCCATTCCTGCAAGTTCATTTTGTATAGCTTCTACTGCTAGGTCCGCAGTACTCCTGCTCCGAAATCCTTCTTTCTTAAATCATGGATCCAGGATAGTTGCCACTTTGGTAACGGAGCGAGACTCATACTCGAACAATCGTCGATTGACCCCTTCTAAGAGCGCAATTCGTACTTCGATACCTTCAGGCGTTTTTATCAACTCATTCATCGAAGTTAGGCGGTGATGGATATCAGCCTACACCGGAATAATAAGAGAGAGAGTTTCATAGGTACTACCAGACACACGGTTGGTTGCTCCATCAAACGGTTCCAGAATACGCTCCAGATCTTCTAAAATAGAGATTTCATCTGCCGCTAGCAGTATTCCTATGATTGGGCGGGGGAAGCTGGCACACCGCCTAAGCGTTGATATGACTTTGTAATTCCGTTTTTGCTTGAACATGGCTGAGAAATCCTTCCTTAGCATTTTAAAGAGCATTTTTTGTTAAATGTATTTTGCAAATGAGCTGCATGGTCATTTCTTCTCTACGAGCCTGAATGCTCGGTAGGCCCGACTCAGCCAAAGTGCATGCGGTAGGTGAGGTAGGAAAAACGTTTATAGCACGTCGGATTGCATCGAAAGCGGGTCTAGAATTCAGCTCTGGTGGTATTATTTTTTGAGCCGTTGAACATATCAAGGATCACATAGGTGTTGTGCTGTTCCAATAGGGAGGTAGCTTAGCAGTATTCCTATGATTGGCTGGGGGAAGGCCAAGCTGCGTTTTGATGTTGGCACACCGCCTAAGCGTTGATATGAATTTTTAATTCCGTTTTTGCTTGAACATGGCTGAGAAACCCTTCCTTAGTAGAGCATTTTTTGTTAAATGAATTTTGCAAATGAGCTGCATGGTCATTTCTTCTCTGCGAGCCTGTATGCTCGGTAGGCCCGACTCATCAAAAATGCAAGCGGTAGGTGAGGTAGGAAAACCGTCGGATTGCACCATGTTATGGAGCCTGCAACTTTTTTAAGTGTGATTTTGCACATCATCCGGTAGGCCGTAATCTATTTTGGAGAGCATCAGGGCACGAGTAATTCCTATTACTGTATTAATATTACTATGGACAAGGCGTCCATAGTGCTATGCTTTTGTTTAAATGTAACTTGGTTCTGTGAGATCAGGTTATTTCGGGTGATGAACCAAATAAGTCGGCGAGCAATCATTTTTTCTATAGTTTTTCCTAAACAGGATAGGAGGGAGATGAGGCGGTAACTGTTGATTTCTGCCGGAGGTTTATTTGGTTTGGGAATTGGGATGACAGTGGCTGATCTCCAACTGGGTATGGGTATTTTCCGGAGTTAAAAATTTTATTATATATTCCTAAAAGCCTATTTTTAATAGAGCTGTAAACAATTCTACTTTTTATACCCGTTACTCGTAGAGTAAAAGGGTATACTAGATTCGTTGAAAAGTATGTAACAGATAGAAGGAAGCGTTTGCGACCCTATAAAGTATATATATTCTTGATCAGGATCAATAGCGAAGTCGATTGCGCCATGTCCGTCTGTCCGTCCGTCCGTCCGTCCGTCCGTATGATAGCTGAGATCTCAGGAACTACAACAGATACAAAGTTGAGATTAACCATGAATATTCTTGAGGTCCCGGGACAGCGCAAGTTTATTACAGCATCCTGCCACGCCCACTATAACGCCCAAAAATCGCAAAAAACTAAAACTGCTGACATCTCAGGAACTATTGGAGCTAGAAAGTTGAAATTCAGAAAGTATAATCTTTAGATGCTAGCGCATCTTATAGTGGTTCTACTATCCAGCCACACCCACCCATACGCCCACAAGGCTCAAAAGACGGTTTTCGGATTTTCTGGAAAAGTTGATATCTCGGTAACTATAAGAGATAGAACGTTCGGATCAAGCATGTAGGTTTTTATAATGCTCTCAATGCGAATTGTTTTTTTCCGATCAAGCCACGCCTACTGTAGCGCCCACAAAACCCGAAAAACCAAAAATGCAAAAATCTCAAAAGCTATAAGAGCTACAAAATTTTTCTTAGAAACACGTATTTAAGAGATGCCTTTGCAACTTTCCACGAAGTTGCATCCGGCCACGCCTACTCTGACGCCCACAAACTGCGGAAAACTGTGGCGTCTATAATATTATTATGAATGCCTTCGTTTGACCTTGCGTAACTTATTTCTGTTAATACCTATCGATTTACCAAAGATTTTTCAAATCGGAACATTATTTCGCTATTTATAAAGAAATTAAGGTTATAAGCCCTAACATGGGCAGTGACGTCACTATAAGCATACTCAACATACTTCCTCTGACAATAGGTGGCGCCTCGTGAATTTCCACTAGCAAAATAATATATTAAAACTTTGTAAAATAGTAATGGGTATCTTATAGTCGCGGCACTCGACTATAGCGTTTCCTCTTGTTGAGAATCGATTCTTTTCGATTCAATTCTTGAAAAGCTCGATCAAATCGATTTAAAATCGAAAATTAAAAAAAAAAATTTTCAGGAAAAAAGCATTTTTTGCTTAAGACGTGGTAAGGAAAATAGAAAATTTACCTTTGAAAACAAAAATAAAATTCAATAACGGTGGAGGTGCCTTCTTTGTGTCAAGTAGTACCTGTGAAACGGCCTTTCTCAATTTCAATAGCCGAATAATCATTTTATAACAGCTATTCCATCTGGTTGATACCTCTTGACTCGTGACCCTGCGCCGATTTAAGTTTCGCATATGCAATTGAACTTGACTTCCTTAACATTGTCGATGATCAATGAATCTTGAATCACGAGGTTCAAGGTCCAAAAGTTTGCACGCTTTGATCATCGACGAGGCATTGGCTGAGACAATCGCTGTCACTTTGTGCATTATTTCCCAATAAGCTAGCACGATTTGCAATGTATCGGCAATATTCTCGCGGTTTCGGTTGTTGTCGCACACTTATTTGTTGACAATACCGCACTTTTTAGCTTAAAATTGTCGGTAACAAAGTGGCATGTCACCGACAAATAATGGTTATTTGCCCGACTCGTCCAGCCATCCGTTGTGATGGCGCCGTTTTTAATGTTAGAAAGAATATCACGTAGCTTTGTCTTCATCTCGCTATACGAGGTGTGTTCAAAAAGTAAGGTGACTCTTCAATTTGAATTTTCGATTATCGATTTTTGTTTTGTTATATTGGTACACTCCCTACATCTGACCGTTTCATGGACATCCTTTGTTTGGTTGTGGAGGCGTAAAGTTAGTTTTTTCGAGTGGCGATTTTGTATCGAAAATATGGATAGGATTTGGTTTTGGCCAAAACAACACCACAATAATGCCTGCCACTATTCACCGATTTGGCCCCTGTGACTTTTTCTTGTTCCCAAACTGAAGATATCGAAAATTTGAAAATTTGAATTTAAGTCCTTCTTTGACACACCCGAACTTCTAAAGGTTCGATAATCAAAATTTGAAATTAAATTTGAGGCTCTTTTGAACCGTACATATTTTCTAGCAAAACATTAGACAATGTGGCTCTACTAGGCAAAGCATAGGTGGGGTCTAGACAATGGACAAAGTTACGGAATCCTGCGTCCTCCACTATGCGAAACGGCTGCATGTCCGTAGCAACCATTTTTATTAGAGCATCGTCTAGCTCAGCTTTGCGTAGTGGTCCCATAGCATTTGATTTAGTTGAAACTACATTGAAAAATGAACTTACAGTTGTAGACGTCGTTGATTTTTCTACTAAAGTTGAGTGAGATCGCGTCAGGTGGTTTATAAGGTTGGTGGTATTCCCACCAAATTTGTCTGCTTACACAGTTTACATTTTGCAGAACCTCCTTCAACCTGTTCGAAATGCTTCCACACGACTGACCTGCCGCATTTTTTTTGATGGAGGCTCATTTTCACAATCATCATTTATACGAATGTTTTTTCCTAAAAGTCTGAAAGTGAATAATATTTATTAGTTAACATAAGTTTTATTACTTTAAAATAATTTTTTCGGTTACTTACATTTATCCAATTCGATTCGCCTGAAAAGTTTTTTGTAAGGTGACCAAACTTTTCGATGCATCGATTCACTAAAAAAAGAATGGATTTTTTCGCTCATCCAAAAAGATCGATTAAATCGATTAAAAGATTGAATTGTTTACAGCTCTAGTTTTTTAAGGGAGAGTGGCATTTCTTTAAGCATTGGGTAGGATATCCGGTCGAAGGGTTTTACCTTTTGACCCGGCTAATGCATTTTCGATTTCGGCTAATGTGAAGTTTTTTTCTAAGAATTTGGCAGGTGATGACAGAGCTGTCAAAAGATAATAGGCGATAAATAGGAATCTTTTTGGTGTACGTATTCGGCTGAGAAGTTACTGTCAGCCGAATAGTTTGACCAAAGATGCCTGAACTCTTCTGCGATATTCTGAGAACCTGTTACGACACCTGAATCGCACTTCAAAAATCGAAACGGCTGTGGTGGTACGCCTGCCAGCCTCTTTACGGACCAAACTTTTTTGGAAGACGATAAAGGGGATATCCTGGAGGTGAAATTTTCAAGACAAGTCCTTTTGGCAACAAGTACAGATTTTTCAAAAACTGCATTGGCTCTTTTATAATTTATCAAGTTGATGTCGGACATTCTGGCTTTATAAACTGCGAACGGCTGTTGCATTCCATTTCGAAGCCTCTGAAGGTTGTAATTCCACCACGGAACTGCAGGCTTGGGCACAACTCGTTTGATTTGTGGAATACTGCAGTGGCTGCGGACCTAATCCCTTTTGTTATTTGTGCAACTTGGTGGTTTAGACAACCGAATTTCCAAGCCAACGCTGTTTGTTCGCACATAGATCTATATGCATCCCAATTGGCTAAATCTATTTTAAATATAGGTAGGGGAGGGGTAGGGGAGGTACTAAACTGTATGGAAAAATCAATAGATATGTGAAGGTTGGATAAGATCGACCAACTGCACCAACTGCACTGGGTAAGAAAATTGTGGGTGGAAAGATGTGTGGGAGATCAATTGTTGAGGACAATCATATCTTGTTCCGCTATTAATTTCTTGATTTTTTTACCTCTGGTGTTTGACTGACTAGAGCCCCATAGAGGGCTCCACAAGTTGAAGTCCCCTAGAACTATGTAGGGGGATATGTCAGATGTTGTAAATCTTTGATTTGGAGGAATGTAAACATTGAAAATCTGTATGCTAATGCTTACATTAAGCTCCAAAACAGAGCAGAGAATATTAGAGTCGATATTTTGGTGTGAGTGGGGGAGGTTTTGTTTGCTTAGCACTGATGTTCTACGGTAAATTGTGGAAATAACCAATGTAGCCTGCCTGGGGCAGACAAAGTTTATAAAGTTACAGGGCAGGTTTGTTTCTTGTAAACATAAAATGTCAGCGGATTGTTCATTTATTAATATAAAAAGTTCATGATAATTGTTAAAAATTCCGTTTATATTCCACTGTAATATTTTAATTGGCATAGACTAATATAAAACAATAAGATTTCTGTTGGAGATAGGAAATGCTATGGGTAAGACTGGACTATGAATCCAATGTTTGCATTGATGAATCGGAGTCGTATGATATATTTAAGGCGTTAGAGTTAGTTGGGATTTTGGATCTTTGATTTTGTTTGCAAGGGGCATAAAATTTGACAAAATTGAGGGATTGGTGGAGCTTGATCTCAGCATCGGCTATGCCAGTCAAAGATTGAATCTTAGTGAACTTATCGGCGATTTCACGGGAGTTTACCAGAAGGAGCAGATTGCCATCACGTAGAGTAGAGATCGCAGAGATTTCTTTGCTGATATGCTTAATAGCCCGGTGAACTGCGAAGCAAGAGAATTCGGATAGCGCTTTGGTGGATTTGGACGCAACGACGATAAATCGAGGGTTCTTTTGAGGCGTGAGGGGAAGTTCAGGGAAATCGACCCTTACCTATCGACCTTATACTATACTATATATATATATATATGTATACTCTAAATATATATATATATATATATATCTTAATGATCAAGGAATGTTATTTTATAGCTTCTTAACCAATTCTATGAACAAAGGACCTACTTGTATTGTAAGTATACCAGCAAATGATTTAATGGCTTCCGTGCAGTTTGGCATGTATCATATGTCACACAATCTGAGTCTTTTGTTTGTTAGTGCCAGTTCGCGAATCTTGTACCATGTGTATACTAGTTTTAAAAGATCATGTTTATAAATCTTCGATGTTACAATACCTTACTGACGTAACTCTCATTTAAAATTAACCAGGATTCAGGGTAACCATGCGATAATGGAGCGACGGTTTGGCATTTAAATGTAAGAAAAGTCATTTGGTTGGGACAATCTCTAAGTATATTTTTATTTAGAAAACTATTGACGAACAAATGTTAGTACTGACTGTAGTGCGATGATTTTATTTAGGACCCATTAATAAGCCCATTCAAATTCAAAAATGTACCATCATATTTCGTTCTCTGGTCACGTTACTATTAAGATATAATCAAAACGGATTGCTAAAAAAGCATATTTTAAGGTCACACCAAAACGAAAATGAATTGGCGTTGCCGGATTATAACGATAAAATGCGCCAGAATAGTTTTTTTCGCGTTGGGTAGGCGCAAAGGGTAGGGCGAAATAACAAACTGCGTAGGAATCTCAAGAATGTCAATGCTTAATCTAAACTGTGCAGCTCTAAGCGAAAACACTTTTTCTACCTGTTTCATATTTTCAACGAATACGTTTCTTTACCCTTTTACTTCACGAGTAACGGCTATATTTACATCTACAGGCTGAATCTACATGCTTGGCTTAGTATAGAATTGTTGTATAATTGAAAATTCAATGGGGCTGACTATATCTTATAAGGTTAATAATTCTCATGCTAGATGTGTCAAATATATATATGTTTTTTTTTATATTTTTAGGAATAACTGGTCATCATTTTTGCCTAAAACAAATGTACTTTGGTTGTCCTACGTTATTGCCCAACTAATGGAAAGCGTAATATATCGAAGAATTAATACGAAGGTTCACAGGAAGTACATTGATAAACTTAAGGAACTGAAAAAAATTGTTTTAACTTTTAAGAGTGCCGAACAGTTCGCAATGCATATTTTCGATTTAAATTAGATAACTTTTATCTAATATACGATTTCTGTTTGTTTTTTAATATGAATAGGAAGTTTAATAATTAAAAAAACATTATGAATACACATTAAAAGCAGGTCGGCACGTTTACCTGACGCCGCCAGAGCGTGGTCGTTCTGTTCCAAGGGTGCTCTTCCTGGGTGCTCGAATCAATTACAGCACCGTAAGCGTAAATCAATTTCGGCAGAATCCCCAGGAAATATTTACCACTGGGATGTGGACCCGAAAGTAGAGATGATGTCGCCAAGCCTGATGGAAGGAACAGCCAATCGTCGCGGGGTGCACACATCATGGCCGAATGAGCACAGGCTCGTCTTCAACACATTCAGAGTGTTGGGCCAAGCAGCCAAAGCAAAGACGGATAAGCAGCGGCGGGTTTATCAGCAGTTTCTGTTTTATTTTAATTATCTCATTTTCGAATCACAACTAAAAACTCTTAGTTGCTTAACATTTTGGTGACCCCGACGTGATCATAGCGCGGTTCGATTATTGAGATAAATTTAAAAGTGCTACTTACATAAAATACATAATGGAGTCTGTAGCTGTCGCCGCTCGATCTGCTGCTGCAAGAAGGAAGAGGATGATACGGAGACGAGCAGAAGACCCATAATGAAATGGATCAGAGTGTCAAGGCTGTGATGCGGACCGAGGACTCAACTATTATGACCCTCGAGTCAATGAAGTAGCGTCTGCATGACCGATTTGCCACGCTTCTGGAAGAATTGGAGGAGCTATATCATAGCGAAATCGGAAGTGATTTGTATTGGAAATTCTCTCAGATAGGATGGCCGTGCTAATAGTTTAGATATATTTTATGCGGTGGAATAATAAGGGACTATTTCCAGATAGCGTGAAACGTGGACGTTTCCAAGGAAAGGTTAAATACTTTTAGAAGGACTTTTACCAGAGTGGAAGAGCAGCACAAAGCCCGGTAACCCGTCTAGACCGGCTTTACATTCTGGAGATCCTTTATGATTCCACATTCCGACAAGGTGGGTCAAGAAATAAGATTGGACCGAGTGATATCATAAGTGTAAGTCTGTGCGGTTGTTAAAAAAGGTGAGAAGGTGGTTTGAAAACGTAACAAAAAGATCGGCAATTTCCTGATCCGATTTTCCAAATGATAGCAAAGACGGAAAGGTTTTGGTTTAAGCTTAGTGTTAACGAAACTACAGAACTGTTTCGGATCCAGAGCAAACTGGTTTTTACATCGAGTGTTATGCACGGTAAAGTTAGACCGAGCCACCATATAATGCACATATCTGTCATTGCTACCAGTTCTTAAGTATTTTTTAAAGAGTCTTAGCTTGATATTTTTATACCCGTTACTCGTAGAGTAAAAGGGTATACTAGATTCGTTGAAAAGTATGTAACAGATAGAAGGAAGCGTTTGCGACCCTATAAAGTATATATATTCTTGATCAGGATCAATAGCGAAGTCGATTGAGCCATGTCCGTCTGTCCGTCCGTCCGTCCGTCCGTCCGTCCGTCCGTCCGTATGAACGCTGAGATCTCAGGAACTACAACAGATACAAAGTTGAGATTAACCATGAAGATTCTTGAGGTCCCGGGACAGCGCAAGTTTATTACAGCATCCTGCCACGCCCACTATAACGCCCAAAAATCGCAAAAAACTAAAACTGCTGACATCTCAGGAACTATTGGAGCTAGAAAGTTGAAATTCAGAAAGTATAATCTTTAGATGCTAGCGCATCTTATAGTGGTTCTACTATCCAGCCACACCTACCCATACGCCCACAAGGCTCAAAAGACGGTTTTCGGATTTTCTGGAAAAGTTGATATCTCGGTAACTATAAGAGATAGAAAGTTCGGATCAAGCATGTAGGTTTTTATAATGCTCTCAATGCGAATTGTTTTTTTCCGATCAAGTCACGCCCACTGTAGCGCCCACAAAACCCGAAAAACCAAAAATGCAAAAATGTCAAAAGCTATAAGAGCTACAACATTTTTCTTAGAAACACGTATTTAAGAGATGCCTTTGCAACTTTCCACGAAGTTGCATCCGGCCACGCCTACTCTGACGCCCACAAACCGCGGAAAACTGTGGCGTCTATAATATTATTATGAATGCCTTCGTTTGACCTTGCGTAACTTATTTCTGTTATCGAGTAAAAGTAAACGAGCAGTGAATAAACTAAGTTCGAAAAATTGTAATAGTGATTAAGTGATTAAAAAATAAAAATAGATTTTTTTAATTAAATCACTAGTGAGAAACTTAATTGGCGCCCAACGTGAGCCGTGCGGTTAAAAAATTTTAAAAAAGCAAAACTTTAAAATAAAAACAAAAATGTTTTAAAGTGAAAAGAGGAATTTTGCGCGGCCAAAAAACTCGATACAACCGACGAATAAATAAAGCCTATGCTGATAAAAATAAGGTGGAAATCAATAAATGCCATAATCCCCTTAAACTCTATACAACCGGCAAAAAAAATAAAAAAGTTTGTGTTGATCATAAAACTAAGGTTGAAAATAATTAATGAAATAATCCCCTTGAAATCTCAAATTACAAAATAGTGATCGTAACATAAATTCACTGCTCGGACAATATAAGAATCAAAATTGACAATAAAATTTTCATCAAAAAAAATTAACATTGTGAAAAACAATTAAATTAAACAAATGTTTAAAATTAAAAAATAAAAAAAATCTTCAATTTCAACAACAAAAGACATTTTAAAAAACAGGCTGAAGGGCAATCCCTCGCCAAATATTGGGAAAGAAGGAAGACCCAACTTAAAAACAGACTTAAAAAAGGAAGACCCCGAGCCAAAATCTAAAAACCAAAAAAGGAAGGACGACCCCAATCAGGATCAGCATTACGTCGATTTGATTGTCTAGTAGGAATTGCGCTAACTCGAGCTTATGCTGCGAAACGCCGTTAGCGTTCCACGTAGATTTTCGTAGGGAAGTCATTATTTGGATTGTTGTGAAACCAGCATTTGTATTAATAGATTTTGGTTTCGCATCAGGCCTTACATTGTTGTACGCATAAACGTCATAAACTCCGTAAGGCTTTATTGTAGACTGCATATCATAGCCTCACCTTTTTGGCTGCTCTGGCGGTTGATGCTGCTGAGCCGTGTTCGGTTCTTGGTATAATGATTGCGGCAATGAGCTTTTTGAGGCTGGGGTAGACAGTCCAGAATTTAAAGCACTTGCGTATGTAACATTTTTGGCACAGTTTATGGGTCCTAGTGAGTGCGCAGCAGTGTGATTTCCACCGAAGTTGCCGCACTTTTTTGAGCTGTTGTCATCTTTGCTCGCTGGGCAGTGTGCGGAGTCATGAAGGTCACCGCAAACTACACACACCGGGCGCAGTTTACAGTAAGACCTTGTATGGCCAAATTCTTGGCAGTTCGCACATTGTACCGGGCCATTGCGTTTGTGCGGCTTCTCAACCGTAATTCTGCGGTCCAGCAGGAACTGAAGATTGTATATAGGGTGCACTTCGTACTTCTTTAGGGGCTTAATTTCTGGTACGAGCTCAACCTTAAAGGGTGGCTGCGACTTTCTATCCCTGTTAAGGATACTGTCTTAGCGCTAAATCCCTTCTCTTGTAGCGCCTTTGTTATCTCTGCAGGTGATACTTCGGACTCTATGCCCTTAAGTACGACTTTCAGGCCCTTGCTGCCTTTTAGCTGATACGTGTAAAATTCCTTTTTTTTGTCGGTGAGATATTTTGATAATACTCTATAATTATCTTCAGAATTCGTTTGAACTTTTGTTTTTTGGGTGTTGCCCTTTACGAGTGGTATTATGTGAAAATTGTCCTTGCCAATAAGCTCGATAATTTTGTTGACAAGAACGTTGGAACTTTTTTCTCGTATGTAAATTGGCGGGGGCTTAGTCTTCCTTTTTCGACTTCAGTAGATTCGGCATCATCCTCATAGTCTGCCAAGATTTTAAAACGGTTTGAAATAGTGGGCGTTTCTATTGCAGCTATGTTAGCATTGCCACGGGTTATTTTGCGTTGAGAGTTTAGAGGGCTTAGCTTCCTTTTGATTTGGATGTAGCGATCCATACCAGTCTGCACAGCCGGCTTAATATTTTTTTTGTTTTTATTTTCTTTTTGCCAGCGCAGCGGCAGAAGTATTATTGTTTGCGCTGTTAGCTGATGACGTCGTTAAACGCGCTGTCGTTACAGTTGCGGTTGTTGTTGTTGTTACGGTTGACGTTGTCAAAGAAATTGCGGTGCTGTTGCTGCGCTCTTTGGCTCAGAGACATCGATGGTACGAGGGGAGCAAGAACGTCTCTCGTTTCTATGTTTAAGAATTCGGTCAAGTTTGGGGTAATTGACCGTGTTTGGGAAGAGCTTGCACCAAAAGATTTTTCAAATCGGAACATTATTTCGCTATTTATAAAGAAATTAAGGTTATAAGCCCTAACATGGGCAGTGACGTCACTATAAGCATACTCAACATACTTCCTCTGACAATAGGTGGCGCCTCGTGAATTTCCACTAGCAAAATAATATATTAAAACTTTGTAAAATAGTAACGGGTATCTTATAGTCGCGGCACTCGACTATAGCGTTTCCTCTTGTTTAAATTAGAAAGGTGCCTTGTATACCAAGAGAGTTTATTCGCCGTAGCCGGATGCCGCAACGGAGCAAAGCGATCAAAAATTAGGTTGAGTGTACTATAAAAATATATCGAGAGCAGTCGACATATCGGGACATGCGTAAAAATCGGACCAGTCAAATTCTGAAATAAAGTTATTAATTTTTTTAAAGTCGGCTTTACGAAAACAACGAATTTTTCTTATGAGCGTAATTGTTCTTAGGCATAGTACATAGATGATAAGGATCTTCAGGGTGTGTGAGAGGTGGTGCTCTGTATATGGATACAGCGTTCGTATCAGAGAGAAAGCACAGATCGAGCAAACGACCTAAAGAATTCCCTATATGATTGATTTGAGCCAGTGACATCTCTAACATACTTTCGCCATAGCCGGATTCCGCAACGGAGCAAAGCGATCAAATATTTGGTTGAGTGGACTATAAAAAATATATCTAAAGATATTGTCATATCGGTAAATGCGTAAAAATCGAACCAGTTGAATTCTGAAATATAGTTATTAATTTTTTTTAAAATCGGCTTTACGAAAACCTCGAATTTTTTATCAGCGTAATTGTTCTTAGGTTTAGTACATAGTCCTGTATCGATTACAAGATCTAATGTGGGATGATCTTCAGGGTATATGACAGGTGGAGCTCTGGATATGGATACGGCGCCTGTATCAGAGAGACCTAAAGAATTCCATATATGGTTAAATTGAGCCAGTGACATGTCTAACATACCAGCACTAAAGTCATGAGCGTTAAAGCTAAAAAGTTATCACTTATGGACCTTGCCACCTGGGGTAAGTTAAAGTCACCCAACACCACCAGCTGATCCATGTCCGATAACATTGATAATACAGACTGAATGGCTGCTAGGTGCCACTTATACGTCAAGGAATAGGACTTAGGCGGAATATACGATCAGGTGATATAAAAATTTAACCTAGAGAATGAAATTTTTACTTAGATATATATATGTATATGTATATACCATAGTTATATATATATATATGTGTCTTAATGATCTATGAATGTTATTAAATAGCTTCATAACCAATTCTAGGAACAAAGGACATACATGTGTTTAGGTGAGGGGCCATTGTGCCGCCGCTCATCCACGCGCATCCGCGCCGAAGAGCGCATCCACGCTGAAGAGCGCATCCGCGCCGAAGAGCGTATCCACGCTGAAGAGCGCATCCGCGCTAAAGAGCGCATCCACCCTCGCCCCTCTCTGCACAATCTTGCAATCTCGCTCTCTCGGGTCCAACTGCAGCGGTCGGCCGTCGGCGATCGTCTTTCTTCTTATGCTAAGCTAAGGTAAGTCAGTTTTTTTCTGTATGAAGTGAATAAAGCTGACGGGTCTCTCCACGACACCCCCGACTTCCGCCACCATCTCATCTGCGATCAAGAGGCATCTTTTTGCGGCAACACCGCCCCACTACAACATTTTGGTCCTTCGTGCCGGATTTTCTGGATACTTTGGATATTCTGGATACCTTTTCTACCAGCAGTTCCCGGCAGTGTTCCGCCAAAAGTTGAGAAATAAATACATGACAAAATTAAACTGAAATAACCGCCATTTCACTACAAATCCGTGATTGTGTCGCCTAAAATTTGAACCTCGCCGCCTTAGTAGCCGTGTTGTTTTTTTTTGGTGCTGGTTTTTTTCCTTTGGGGTGAATTACGAACGGTACTTGTCCATTCTCCGTGCCTTTAGCGCAGCTTCTACTCCGCATCAGGCAACATCCGCCTACAATCTCAACAAACCTCGTCTACTTCTGGGTTGTTTGGTTCCTGAAGTTTTGTTTTCACATTCGATTTGTGCCGCACACGATCTTCCTTTCGACATCGGCGCCGCTAGTGCCCACTAGTTCCTTGTGGTCGCAAACCATCCGCGATCTTACCGTTCTCATCACTTTAGTGTGACCAGCCACCGCTTCGAACGAGGCCCCTATTGCGCAAGTCAGTCGCCAAGCGCTGACCAGCTAATTGATTTTTGAGAATGCCCACGGGAGATGACAAAAATCCGCATCCGATCCCAGCCATCAGTTTGGACAGATCTCAATCCGCATCTCCGCGGACGCCTCTTTTGAAGACTAAGGCGACCAGGGCCATTCCAAGGGCAAAAAATGACGAAAACGTCAATACAATCCCCGATCCTTCACAGAGGCAGACTCGCTCCGTTGTAAAAATGGCTCAAAGTGCGGTCGAAGTGGCGCTGAAGACGTTCATCGCTACAACAGATCTAATTAACCAATTTGAGGCCAACATCAATACCCCGGGAGCCCCAGAAACGGAAATAGGCTCCCAATACATGTGCGAAGTCCATCGAGACCAAATTCGGGAACTTTGGGAGAAGGTGGAGAAGTGCTATGAGAGCTGCTCCGATTTGCTCGCCGTGTCCGACGACAATTCGGCCACCTCAGCAGTGCTGGAATCGAAGTACAGCTACTGCTACTCCGTATATTCGAGGTGTATTGCCCAGCTTCGGGAGAAAATTGCCTCCCAATCCACTCAGGCTTCCGTCAATGTCCACACGCCCGCGTCTACAGGCTGTCGGTTACTTCCAGTGGATACCGAGGTCTTTGCGGGTGATTACCTTCGGTGGCCCACCTTTATAGACTTGTTTACCGCCATTTACATCCAAAACTCGCGGCTCACCCCGGTAGAGAAGTTGTTCCACTTGCTGTCCAAAACAAGTGGTGACGCACAAGCCATTGTTGCTAAGGCTCCGCTTACCCATGAGGGGTTTGTCGCAGCGTGGCAAAGCCTCACGGACCGTTTTGAGAACCGGCGGCTATTGGTCAATAGCCAGTTGAAGATCCTTTTCAACCTCCAGGCTATTTCTCAAGAGTCCGGGGTCGCGCTGAGGGAACTGCAAGCCACCATTCAGAGTTGTCCGACAGCTCTAGAAATGTCCGCCATCAATGTTGAGGCTTGGGATTGTCTCCTGGTCTTTATGATTTCCTCGAAGCTCCCCAAGGGTACACTTTCTATGTGGGAGCAATCCGTACATAATAAGACCGAAATTCCGACACGGAAGGAATTAGATAACTTCCTGACAGAGCGCCATCGTACTCTGGAGGCCATCGACGACGTCAGGCCTGGTGGCTCCGGGCAATCTCCGCCAAGGTCGGGGCTTCCTACTGCCCCTGCACGGAGGCTCAATTCGTACGAGACTCGAATGGCTCCGGGCCAAAAGGGATGCGATCTCTGTTCGAGGGAGAACCACCCTATCCGCTTATGTCCGCGTTTCCTACAAATGAACGTGGACGGGCGCTCCGACTACATTAAGAGGGAAAAGTTATGCTTGAACTGTTTTGCCCGAGGGCACCAGCAGCGAGACTGCACGAGCGCCCATACCTGCTTCACATGCCATAGCCGACACCACATCCTCCTGCACCGCGGCAATCCGTTCGCTACCGCTCCAAGTCCGCCTACTCTAGCAAGGGCTCGACCCGCACAAACTGCCAGAAGCACAAACGGCTCAGAGGATCAGTCGGATGTGCAGGTGTGCTTCGCTTCCGGGTCTGGAGCCGTCCTACTGGGCACTGCCCTTATCAACGTGTGCCATTTGGGGTGCAGTTTCCAGGCACGAGCACTGATAGACTCAGGGTTCGAAGCGACGTTCATAACTGAACGACTGTTCAACCTTGTCAAGCTCCCCTTCAAGACGATTCAAGCCCAAGTGTCCGGTCTTAATCACACCATTTCCGCACAGTCTACTAAATTGTGCCACTTCTCCATTCGGTCGCCGTCTAAACCCGGGTTACTTACGTTCTTCCGCTGTTGGCAGGAAATCTGCCATCATATCTGAATCCGCGGGATCGTCTCAAGGGGCTGCCCGACATTCCCCTGGCGGACCCCAACTTCTTTGAAAGCTCCCAAGTCGATGAGTTAATAGGAGCTGACATTCTTCCGTCCATTCTCCTCGGTAATACCAGGGCTAACATCTGCGGGTCGCTTCTCGGTCAGGAAACCATTTTTGGATGGGTGCTGACAGGCCCATTATCTCCAGCCAACCCTCGCAGCGTGTCCGTTTTTTCCCCACGAGTTGGCCGTAGCCTCGGTGACTCGCTGGATCAGCCCCTCGGTGACTCGCTGGATCAGCACCAAATTTTGGGAGGTGGAAGATGTGCCCACACAGATCAGTTCGGAATCGGATTCAGTTTGCGAGCACAATTTTGTCCAGACGACGAGAAGAGACAAGTGTGGGAAGTACGTTGTGACGCTCCCCTTACGCGACCCCGAGCAGAAGGGTTCCGAGCTATCGGCTTCACGGTCCTTTGCTCTTGCTCAGCTCCTGCGTAATGAGCAGCGCCTGAAGAGGGATCCGCCCCATAAGGCCCGCTATGACTCGGTAGTCCAGGAATACATCGATGTAGGCCACATCACCGTGGTCTCTCCCACGAGCAGTTCCGCTACATACTACCTTCCACATCATGCCGTCTTCAAGCCCGAAAGCACGACCACAAAGGTGGGGGTAGTCTTCAATGCTTCTATCCCGTCCGCAAACGCGACCAGTCTGAACGACATTCTGTACGCGGGCCCGGTCTTACAATCCGACCTGACGAGTCAAGTCCTAAAGTGGCGATACTTTAGTTTTGTCTTCAACGCCGTCATCGAGAAGATGTACCGGCAAATTTGGAGTGGTCCCCTAAGCATACTCCGCTCCAACTTATTTTGTTTCGCAATCCCGATGGGGAGATCCGCGACTACGAATTAAAAACGGTCACCTTCGGTGTCAATTGCGCCCCGTTCCTAGCGATCCGTGTCCTGCAACAGCTCGCTGACGACGACGTTCCAATGTCCCTGTCCATTGTGCTGTCTCGTAGCTCTACCCGTAGTTCCAAATCGAACTTCACACCAATTCTGATAACGCTGTTTTGTTTCTTCATCATAGTTCCGCCAGTCATATTCAGTACGATGTCGCCACGTCCACGCAGCGCCCAGTCACTGGAGAGCAGATGTACTCGCGGTACACAGTCCTACCGTTGCCGAGTCTGCAGTAGGATCCATCCTTTGAAGAAATGTCGGCGCTTTCTACGTCTCAGCGCCGAGAAGCGGCTCCGGGCGGTTCTCGTGAACTGGTATTGCTCCAACTGCCTGGCTCACGAGCACTGCGACGGATCGTCCCCGCGTGGGGACTGCTGTAGAACGTGTGGTCAGGATCACCACTCGCTGCTGGACCTCGTAGAGAAGCCGCGGGCTCGGCGCCAGCCACGTCAAGAGGAGCACCGTTCACGGAGCGTGGGAGACAGTTCACGGAGTGTCTCAGCTGGAGCTCAGCCGTCGTCCGTCAACTCCCGGCGCGGTTCGGTTGCTTCTCGGCCGGACTCACAAGCCGGTCCACGGCCATCGACTTCCCGGCGCTCGTCGGCAGCTCCTCAGCATTCAGCCGTCCACCGCTCGTCTGCCCGCGTCATCCGCGCCTAGGCAACTTTCCGCCTCTCGTCAAGGGACCCCGCAAGACGCAGCCGCTGCGCCCACCCTATCGTCGCTGCTGCAGCGGAACAGCGTCAACGTTCTGCCGACCGCGCTAGTGCTCATTGACACCTGGACCCGGATCTTCAACACGGGGGCCCTTATCGACCCGTGTACGCCTTCGAGCTGCATCGACGCATCGCTAGCGGCGTGCTTCCGTCTGCACACCGCTTCGAACGAGGCCCCTATCGCGCAAGTCAGTCGCCAAGCGCTGACCAGCTAATTGATTTTTGAGAATGCCCACGGGAGATGACAAAAATCCGCGTCCGATCCCAGCCATCAGTTTGGACAGATCTCAATCCGCATCTCCGCGGACGCCTCTTTTGAAGACTAAGGCGACCAGGGCCATTCCAAGGGCAAAGAGTGACGAAAACGTCAATACAATCCCCGATCCTTCACAGAGGCAGACTCGCTCCGTTGTAAAAATGGCTCAAAGTGCGGTCGAAGTGGCGCTGAAGACGTTCATCGCTACAACAGATCTAATTAACCAATTTGGGGCCAACATCAATACCCCGGGAGCCCCAGAAACGGAAATAGGCTCCCAATACATGTGCGAAGTCCATCGAGACCAAATTCGGGCACTTTGTGAGAAGGTGGAGAAGTGCTATGAGAGCTGCTCCGATTTGCTCGCCGTGTCCGACGACAATTCGGCCACCTCAGCAGTGCTGGAATCGAAGTACAGCTACTGCTACTCCGTATATTCGAGGTGTATTGCCCAGCTTCGGGAGAAAATTGCCTCCCAATCCACTCAGGCTTCCGTCAATGTCCACACGCCCGCGTCTACAGGCTGTCGGTTACTTCCAGTGGATACCGAGGTCTTTGCGGGTGATTACCTTCGGTGGCCCACCTTTATAGACTTGTTTACCGCCATTTACATCCAAAACTCGCGGCTCACCCCGGTAGAGAAGTTGTTCCACTTGCTGTCCAAAACAAGTGGTGACGCACAAGCCATTGTTGCTAAGGCTCCGCTTACCCATGAGGGGTTTGTCGCAGCGTGGCAAAGCCTCACGGACCGTTTTGAGAACCGGCGGCTATTGGTCAATAGCCAGTTGAAGATCCTTTTCAACCTCCAGGCTATTTCTCAAGAGTCCGGGGTCGCGCTGAGGGAACTGCAAGCCACCATTCAGAGTTGTTTGACAGCTCTAGAAATGTCCGCCATCAATGTTGAGGCTTGGGATTGTCTCCTGGTCTTTATGATTTCCTCGAAGCTCCCCAAGGGCACACTTTCTATGTGGGAGCAATCCGTACATAATAAGACCGAAATTCCGACATGGAAGGAATTAGATAACTTCCTGACAGAGCGCCATCGCACTCTGGAGGCCATCGACGACGTCAGGCCTAGTGGCTCCGGGCAATCTCCGCCAAGGTCGGGGCTTCCTACTGCCCCTGCACGGAGGCTCAATTCGTACGAGACTCGAATGGCTCCGGGCCAAAAGGGATGCGATTTCTGTTCGAGGGAGAACCACCCTATCCGCTTATGTCCGCGTTTCCTACAAATGAACGTGGACGGGCGCTCCGACTACATTAAGAGGGAGCAGTTATGCTTGAACTGTTTTGCCCGAGGGCACCAGCAGCGAGACTGCACGAGCGCCCATACCTGCTTCACATGCCATAGCCGACACCACATCCTCCTGCACCGCGGCAATCCGTTCGCTACCGCTCCAAGTCCGCCTACTCTAGCAAGGGCTCGACCCGCACAAACTGCCAGAAGCACAAACGGCTCAGAGGATCAGTCGGATGTGCGGGTGTGCTTCGCTTCCGGGTCTGGGCACTGCCCTTATCAACGTGTGCCATTTGGGGTGCAGTTTCCAGGCACGAGCACTGATAGACTCAGGGTTCGAAGCGACGTTCATAACTGAACGACTGTTCAACCTTGTCAAGCTCCCCTTCAAGACGATTCAAGCCCAAGTGTCCGGTCTTAATCACACCATTTCCGCACAGTCTACTAAATTGTGCCATTTCTCCATTGGGTCGCCGTCTAAACCCAGGTTACTTACGTTCTTCCGCTGTTGGCGGGAAATCTGCCATCATATCTGAATCCGCGGGGATCGTCTCAAGGGGCTGCCCGACATTCCCCTGGCGGACCCCAACTTCTTTGAAAGCTCCCAAGTCGATGAGTTAATAGGAGCTGACATTCTTCCGTCCATTCTCCTCGGTAATACCAGGGCTAACATCTGCGGGTCGCTTCTCGGTCAGGGAAACCATTTTTGGATGGGTGCTGATAGGCCCATTATCTCCCAGCCAACCCTCGCAGCGTGTCCGTTTTTCCCCACGAGTTGGCCGTAGCCTCGGTGACTCGCTGGATCAGCCCCTCGGTGACTCGCTGGATCAGCACCAAATTTTGGGAGGTGGAAGATATGCCCACACAGATAAGTTCGGAATCGGATTCAGTTTGCGAGCACAATTTTGTCCAGACGACGAGAAGAGACAAGTGTGGGAAGTACGTTGTGACGCTCCCCTTACGCGATCCCGAGCAGAAGGGTTCCGAGCTATCGGCTTCACGGTCCTTTGCTCTTGCTCAGCTCCTGCGTAATGAGCAGCGCCTGAAGAGGGATCCGCCCCATAAGGCCCGCTATGACTCGGTAGTCCAGGAATACATCGATGTAGGCCACATCACCGAGGTCTCTCCCACGAGCAGTTCCGCTACCTACTATCTTCCACATCATGCCGTCTTCAAGCCCGAAAGCACGACCACAAAGGTGGGGGTAGTCTTCAATGCTTCGATCCCGTCCGCAAACGCGACCAGTCTGAACGACATTCTGTACGCGGGCCCGGTCTTACAATCCGACCTGACGAGTCAAGTCCTAAAGTGGCGATACTTTAGTTTTGTCTTCAACGCCGTCATCGAGAAGATGTACCGGCAAATTTGGGTAGTCCCTAAGCATACTCCGCTCCAACTTATTTTGTTTCGCAATCCCGATGGGGAGATCCGCGACTACGAATTAAAAACGGTCACCTTCGGTGTCAATTGCGCCCCGTTCCTAGCGATCCGTGTCCTGCAACAGCTCGCTGACGACGACGTTCCAATGTCCCTGTCCATTGTGCTGTCTCGTAGCTCTACCCGTAGTTCCAAATCGAACTTCACACTAATTCTGATAACGCTGTTTTGTTTCTTCATCATAGTTCCGCCAGTCATATTCAGTACGATGTCGCCACGTCCACGCAGCGCCCAGTCACTGGAGAGCAGATGTACTCGCGGTACACAGTCCTACCGTTGCCGAGTCTGCAGTAGGATCCATCCTTTGAAGAAATGTCGGCGCTTTCTACGTCTCAGCGCCGAGAAGCGGCTCCGGGCGGTTCTCGTGAACTGGTATTGCCCCAACTGCCTGGCTCACGAGCACTGCGACGGATCGTCCCGGCGTGGGGACTGCAGTAGAACGTGTGGTCAGGATCACCACTCGCTGCTGGACCTCGTAGAGAAGCCGCGGGCTCGGCGCCAGCCACGTCAAGAGGAGCACCGTTCACGGAGCGTGGGAGACAGTACACGGAGTGTCTCAGCTGGAGCTCAGCCGTCGTCCGTCAACTCCCGGCGCGGTTCGGTTGCTTCTCGGCCGGACTCACAAGCCGGTCCACGGCCATCGACTTCCCGGCGCTCGTCGGCAGCTCCTCAGCGGCGTGCTTCCGTCTGCCCACTACCAGCGTGGGGGACGAACAAGTTTGTTCGGCCACCGTGGGTTTCAAAACGGATGATAGCGTTCGGCTGGTCGTTTTCAAAATCGAGCCTCACGTGCGCGTTCGTACGCCGTCTCGAGCGCTGAGCGAGGCGGTGCGTGCCCACTCCCGTGGCGTGACATGGGCGGATGAGCGGTTCTATCTGCCAGCTACGATCTCCGTTGTCCTGGGCGCGGATATGTACCCGCGTATCATGCAGCCGGGCTTCCTGAAGAACCAGGACGGGCTGCCGGTGGCCCAGAGCACCGTTTTTGGATGGGTCGTGTCCGGAGCCGGTCACCAACCGTAGCGACGAGGGAGCTGTTGCAACCCGAGTGATTGCAAGGGGGGCAGGATGTTTAGGTGAGGGGCCATTGTGCCGCCGCTCATCCACGCTGAAGAGCGCATCCGCGCTAAAGAGCGCATCCGCCCTCGGCCCTCTCTGCACACTCTTGCACTCTCGCTCTCTCGGGTCCAACTGCAGCGGTCGGCCGTCGGCGATCGTCTTTCTTCTTATGCTAAGCTAAGTTAAGTCAGTTTTTTGTATGAAGTGAATAAAGCTGACGGGTCTCTCCACGACACCCCCGACTTCCGCCACCATCTCATCTGCGATCAAGAGGCATCTTTTTGCGGCAACACCCCCCACTACAACAACATGTATTGTAAGTATACCAGCAAATTATTCGCTAGCGACGGCTTGGCATTTATATTAAAGAAAAGGCATTCGGTTCGGACTATCTCTAAGTATATTTTTATTTAGAAAACCATTGACAAACAAATGTTGGCACTGACTGTAGTGCGATGATTTTATTTGGGATCCATCAATAAGCCCATTCACACTTTACTTCTCTTTCAAAGCGTGTTTTTGGCTTTTGCGTGTTCTCGAGCGATTTAATCTTTGAATTTATTCTCGAATCACCTCGTTTTGGCAACTTTTTGCAAACGTTAATCTTCAGAAAAATCCGTCTTCGATTCCACGTCGTGCAGTGCATTTATTATTATCTGTTTGCATAAAGCATTTATTGCAAGCAAATATCAACAACTGTGGTCTGTATTCTAATATATTTTTTAGTTTAACTAGTGCTATTAGTAACGGAACTTTCATAGCTTACCTCTCCAGCACAAAATCAGTCAATCTCTTTTCTCCCACCAGCTTCAGCTCTCGGAAACACACTCTCTCCCTCTCTTATACAACTTGTACTCTCTTATAACGCCTCGTAGCTCTCGCTAACAATCTCTCGCTCACTCTCTTGCCCTTAACTGTTTCTCTCAAACTCCCTTTCTTCTTCCCTATAATATTTTTTTGGCATAGTAGTTTACATTTTACTAATTATTTGCCAAAATGTCCGATATTATCTGTTGCATTAAAAAATGCAATAAAATTGTGTCGGTTGACCAAGTAAGCGTCCACAGTTGGCTGTGTGATAACATTGCGCACTCCAAGTGTGCAGGGCTTAAGTCAGCCACCATTCCGGATGCTTTGGGTCGTTCCGACTCTGGCTTACACTACTGTTGTAACAGATGTCGTGATGCCCAGAAGGAAATTAAATCGTTTATGCGGCAGACTAAAAATGGGTTCGGTCAGGTATTGGTTGCTTTTCGCAAAGCTAACGACCTGTTTTCTGCGCTGGACTCACAATTCAACAATTTACAACTGTTGAATGAGTCTCCTAAGCGATAAAAACAACCCGTTTGCCGCCGGCTGTTACCGCCAGTAATGCAAATAACTCCCTTCTCTCTCCGTCTGATGTTCAACAGTCTCCTTCATTGTCACCGCTGCTGCCCACCACTCCAATCGTGACGACACCGGTAATAGCCCATATTTCGGATTCCGAAAATGTTGCTAAGGTGCGAAGGCATTTGTCAGATGGCCAGTCCGAGGTAATCGCATTGGACCCTCCCGTGCCAAATGTTCTACAAGCCCAAAAGAATGTACCCTTGACTCACTTCTGTAGAGAAACACATTTTTGTTTCCCGGCTTTCCCCTGATTCGTCCGAATCGGACATCTTAGCTTACATTCAAGAAAAACTTAAAGTCGATATTAGGGTGGAAAATATCACTAAGTATAAATATTCCTACGCTACGAACCTGACATCTTTCAAGATCCGTGTTCCTCCGATAGCTTTTGACGATATCTGTTCGGCCAATTTCTGGCCGCAACATATGTTCGTTCAAGAACATCAGCTTAAAAACAAGAGGAAACGCTATAGTCGAGTGCCGCGACCATAAGATACCCGTTACTGTTTTACAAAATTTTAAAATATTATTTTGCTAGTGGAAATTCACAAGGCGCCACCTATTGTCAGAGGAAGTATGTTGAGTATGCTTATAGTGACGTCACTGCCCATGTGAGGCCTTATAACTTAATTTCTTTATAAATAGCGAAATAATGTTGCGATTTTTAAAAATCTTTGGTAAATCGATAGGTATTAACAGAAATAAGTTACACAAGGTCAAACGAAGGCATTCATAATAATATTATAGACGCCACAGTTTTCCGCGGTTTGTGGGCGTCAGAGTAGGCGTGGCCGGATGCAACTTCGTGGAAAGTTGCAAAGGCATCTCCTAAATACGTGATCCTAAACAAAATTATGTTGCTCTTATAGTTTTTGAGATTTTTGCATTTTTGGTTGTTCAGGTTTTGTGGGCGTTAGAGTTGGCGTGGCTTGATCGAAAAAAAACAATTCGCATTGGGAGCATCATAAAAACCTACATGCTTAATCCGAACTTTCTAGCTCTTATAGTTACCGAGATATCAGTCTTTCGAGTCTTTTGAGCCTTGTGGGCGTATGGGTGGGTGTGGCCGGATAGTAGTACCACTATAAGATGCGCTGCCATTTAAAGATTATACTTTTTGAATTTCAACTTTCTAACTGCAATAGCTCCTGAAATTTCAGCAATTTTATTTTTTGGCGATTTGTGGGCGTTAGAGTGGGCGTGGCAGGATGCTGTAATAAACTTGCGCTGTCCCGGGACCTCAAGAATCTTCATGCTTAATCTCAACTTTGTATCTGCTATAGTTCCTGAGATCTCAGCGTTCATACGGACGGACGGACGGACGGACAGACGGACATGGCTCAATCGACTTCGCTATTGATCCTGATCAAGAATATATATACTTTATAGGGTCGCAAAAGCTTCCTATCTGTTACATACTTTTCAACGAAAGTATACCCTTTTACTCTACGAGTAACGGGTATAATAAAAAGAAGAAAAAAAGTCGCCCTTTAGGAGTCGAGCTTCCTGCCAACCTAAAAAACTAACATCATCCATTATTCTTTCGTACCAGAACACAAGAGGCTTACGCTCTCAGCTTTCTAATTTGTTCTCGGTAAGCTTCTCGTTTGCATCCCAGGTCATTGTGTTTACCGAAACCTGGCTAACTCCAAAAATTCTTAATTCTTGATAGAGCCTGGCTAGAACTTCTAATATACAAGATCAAGACAATGGTCCCCTACAGCACCCACAAGATTTTAGAGTCTTACCTTCACGACAGAAAATTTGTTGTGAGGTGCAACACTGCTATTCTGATGTTGGAGCTTGAGTTCCTCAAGGTAGCGTGCTAGGGCCAACACTATATGTCCTCTTCACAGCAGACATCCCGACAAGCACACGACTAACAATATCTACGTTTGCCGATGACACAGCTATTCTTAGCCGCTCTAAATGCCCGATTCAAGCAACTGCGCAGCTACCTCGTCATATGGTCGATGTTGAAAAATGGCTATCAGATTGGCGAATTAAAGTGAACGAACTAAAATGCATAAACGTTACGTACACTCTGAAGAGGCAAAACTGCCCGCCTATTACGTTAAACAACACTCTACTCCCACAAGCAAACGAAGTAACATACCTAGGAGTACATCTCGACAGAAGACTCACATGGCGCCGGCACATTGAAGCCAAAAGAACACACCTAAAGCTAAAAGCCAGCAGCCTTCATTGGCTTATCAAAGCCCGGTTACCCTTTTAGCCTTGAATATAAAATCATGCTGTACAACTCGGTACTAAAACCTATGGATGTACGGCTCCCAGTTATGGGGGAACGCCAGCAATAGCAACATTGACATTGTTCAGAGAGTTCAGTCGAAGATCCTGAGAACAATCACCAGGGCACCGTGGTACGTTCGCAACGGAAACATACACCGCGACTTAAACATTCTACCAGTCAAAGAAGTGCACCCTAACCACCTGGCGAGAGGTCTAACAAGGTTGAGCAAGCAATCACGCCTTCGTCGCAATGACTTACTTATCCAGCGACCGACCTGAGGGACGCGCAACCAGAATGCAGTCTTAGTATACTGTTAGTTAAGTTTTAATGTTAAGATTCGTCAACTTATTGTTAGTCTCAAAATTAAGAGTAGATTCAATAAATAAAAGAAAAAAAACATTTTGGTGATCCCGACGTGATCACAGCGCGGTTCGATTATTGTGCTCAATTTAAGAGTGCCACGGAAAGTTGTTTTGTTGTCATAATGGAGTCTGGAGCTGACGCCGCTTTATCTGCTGCTGCAAGCAGGAGGAGGATGATACGGAGACGAGCAGAAGTGACCCATAAGGAAATGGAGGCTCTGCATTAGAAATTCAAGGCGGCGATGCGGACCGAGGACTCAACTATTATGACCTTCGAGTCAATGAAGAAGCGTCTGCGTGACCGAGTTTCCACGCTTCTGGAAGAATTGGAGGAGCTAAATCATAGCGAAATCGGAAGTGATTTGTATTGGAAATTCTGTCAGATAGCCATGGACGTGCACGTCGACATCCAGTTTCGGAATTGCTGATAGTTTAGATATATCTTGTGAAGGGGAATATTAAGGGACTCTTTCCAGATAGCGGGAAACGTGGACGTTTCTAAAGAAAGCTTAAATACTTTTAGGAGGGGTTTTGCAAGGGTAGAAGAGCAGCACACAGCCCGGTACGCCGTCTGGACCTGGCGAAAAGACCGGTTTTACATTCTGGAGATCCCTTATGAGTCCACATTCTGAAATCGGGAAATAATATTGGACCGAGTGATGTCATAAGTGTAAGTCTGTGCGGTTGTTAGCAAAGGTGAGTTGGTGGTTTGAAAAAACTTAACAAAAAGATCGGCAGTTTCTTGATCCGTACTTGCAGTAGAGTTTCCAAATGATAGCAAAGACGGAAAGGTTTTGATTTAAGCTTAGTGTTAACGAAACTATAGAACTGTTTCGGATCCAGAGCAAACTGATTCTTACATCGAGCTAAATAGTTCTTAGCACACTGAGTGTTGGTATTGGTACGGCGTCCGTATCAGAGAGACCTAAAGAATTCCCTATATGATTAATTTGAGCCAGTGGCATGTCTAACATGCCAGCAGTAAAGTCGTGATGCGACGTAGGTGTTAAGGCTAAGGTGTTATCCAGAGCAAACTGGTTCTTACATCTTGCTAAATAGTTCTTAGCTTACTAAGTGTTGTTATTGGTACGGCGTCCGTATCAGACAGACCTAAAGAATTCCCTATATGATTGATTTGAGCCAGTGACATGTCTAACATTCTTTCGCCATAGCCGGATTCCGCAACGGAGCAAAGCGATCAAAAATTTGGTTGAGTGGACTATAAAAAATATATCTAAAGATGTTGTCATATCGGTAAATGCGTAAAAATCGAACCAGTTGAATTCAGAAATATAGTTATTAATTTTTTTTTAAATCGGCTTTACGAAAACGTCGAATTTTTTATCAGCGTAATTGTTCTTAGGTTTAGTACATAGTCCCGTATCGATCACAAGATCTAATGTGGGATGATAAGGATCTTCAGGGTATATGAGAAGTAGAGCTCTGGATACAGACGGCGTCCCTATCAGAGAGACCTAAAGAATTTCCTATATGATTAATTTGAGCGAGTGACATGTCTAACATACCAGCAGTAAAGTCATGATTTGACCTAGGCGTTAAAGCAAAAGTGTTATCATTTATGGACCCTGCCACCTGGGGTAAGTTAAAGTCATCCAACACCACCAGCTGATCTATGTCCGATAATATTAAGAATACAGACTGAATGGCTGCTAGGTGACTCTCATACGCCAAGGAATCGGACTTAGGCGCAATATACGAACAGGTGATATAAATGTAAAATGTAAATGTAACCTAAAGAATGAAATTTTTACTGAGATATATATATATATATACCATTCTTATTATTATACCATTATATGTAGTAAAATGTTTATGTTTTATTAATTGTTGAGTCGAATTAATGTCCCGTCAATTGACTTAGGACAAGGCTTTAGTACAAACACACGGAAGATTAAGTTTACGTATTTTTTGATGGATCTCAGCTTAAGACTAAAAACTGGTGACAAAAATACTTCTTGTGCTGCCCTTTGCTTACATTAGTTTGGTAGCCAGAGCGCGTTTGGGATATTGGTTATACATAAGTTTGGAAGCAAGAGCGAGAGTGCCACTCAGGGAGCGGGACTTAGTCATTGCAATAATTGTTTATGTTATTGAAGAGCAGCATCGCCTGCTCCGGATGTGGATTGTTTACATTGATTCAGTGAATATGTCACTTCCCTCCCCTTAAAAAGGGTTGCCTATGCTTGGGCTGGCATTTCAGGGTACAATGCAGGCAACTCGTTTTGTGCCGGTTCTATTTCTTGTTGTGGTTCTCGATTATTTTTTGCTTGTTTTCTAATTTTTGTATATAAAGAGGTAAAGGGGATTTAGTGGAAAAAATTTTGATAGAAGAAAAATAATAAGAACAATAACTACTAATGTACTAATAAGGTTTATTTGGTTCAACGTATTGAATCATTTCTTTTGAAAGAGTTGGTATAAAATTACAAATTGGATTTTTGCGCTTAATTATATTTTTAATGCATTCATTATTAACTTCTTTATTGTCTTGATTATAAATTTTATTCTCATCTTCAAAATATGATTGTCGATCTGAATAGTTTAACTGATACCCAATTTGGTCGGGATAAGGAAATATTTTAATGGTGTTAATGATTTTGTGTCTAATAGGGATATGTGAAATAAGTAGTAATTCGTTATTTTTGTGGTCAATCCAAGTTGATGTTTTGATTAAAATTATATTTTGGCTGTTAATGGATTCTAGTTTGTCGTAATTGAGTAAATTTGGATTAAAAAGTCCAAGACGTGAAAGTTGCATGCCCATATCTATGTCTTCAATATACTCAATAAATTGCATGAGTTCATAAGCAAGTGTGTCAATACTATTTCGGTTATTTTCGTACTTAGTAAGTTTCTCCAGTCCTTCATTCACAAACTTTACGACATCATTTAATTTATGAAGTTGAATTGAATTTTCTGCAATTATATCTATTTTTTGTTAATTTTTACCCTATCATTTTCATTAAGTGTGCCAAATAGAAATTTAAAAGATGAACCAATTTATCAAATAGTCTACGTTTCTGCCTATTTTGCTGATGAATAGTTATACCATTTAATTCTTTCAATAGTTTGTTGTACAAATATTTCATTCTGGGCGAGTTTGTGACTTTGTTACCAAAAGATTCAGTGATAATATTGATTTCCGTTGAATTAATTCTTAAACAGTGATGTTCATACACCACCGGTATTTGAATTGGAATGCTTGAGAAGAGTAAATAGCCAAGGTCGGAATCTGGGTTGGTTATTTGAACTTGTTGAGTGTGGCCCGGGTGAATAATAGGAACAACATCAACAGAAGGTTCCTGTGGAAGTTTAACGGCATTAGTTTTCTTTTGTTTCTTAAATTGTGTTTTGTAGTATTGGGTTTCCTTATTTCGATTAGTATTTTTGTAATGGTCTTCGTCTATTTTTTTTACATTTTTATTTGCCTTAAATGAATTTTTTAATTTTTGCTTTTGAAGTAGACCTTTTCTGTATCTAGTGTCAATGTTAAATTCCTGTCGATCTTCATTTATTTTATATATTTTCCTTTCTTTAATATTTTGAGTGTCTAATATTGGGTGCACAGCGTATAAGAATATTTGAGCAGGTGTTTGTCCAGTGGTGTCATGTTTTATTTTGTGGTTGTATGTGTAAAGAATTGTCTCTATCTTGCTTAATTTTACTTCTTCATCATCGGATGAGTTGATTATTCGGATTTTTTCATTTATTGTCTTATGTAGTCTTTCAACGTCTGCTACACGGTTTTTTTTGCCGTGTTGAGTTGTAATTCAATTCCTTCCTTTTAGTCATTTTCTGTATACCTGGATGTAAAAGTTTTTCATGTGATTGAAGTATAATTTCTTTGAATTCGGCGTATGAACAAACATTCTTTAATAGGTAGACGCTGCGAATTACTTTAGTGTAAGTGGTATTAATAATTTCTCTGTATGCTCTTTGAATGATTTCAAAATCTACATCGTTTTCGATATAAATGGTAATGTTTCTATGAATAAAATGATCAAGTAAAATTTGTTTGGCCTTTTCGAGTGTCATTACATTATATTGGATTGTGGTATTGTTGAATGCTCTACTTTATTTGTATCGGATTTAATGAAAATTATTTGTGCTTTGAAATAGTTTATTGGTTTTTCTGTTAAATGAATTAGGTTACTATTATCTTCTTCTGCACTATGTTGAGTAACTTCACTGTGGTGATTTTCATCAATTTTAATTCTTGATAATGCATCGGCAACTCAATTTTCTTTCCCTTTGATATAGTCGATTTTAAATTGGTATTCGTTTACCTTGGATCTCCATCTTTGTAACTTGGCATTTGGTTCTTTTAAGGTATGCAGCCATCTAAGAGGTTGATGGTCACTAGCAATGAGAAAATGTCGTCCTAGTAAATAATGTCGAAAAGTTTTAGTGGCCCAAACAATGACAAGTAATTTTTCAATAGCACTGTAATTCAATTTATTAAGTGTTCTGCTAATAAAGGATATAGGATGACAGTTTTAAGAAAGTACGGGCCCAAGGGCTAAATTACTGGCATCTGTGGTTAAAGTGAATTTTTTTTTCGAAATCGGGTAATTGGAGAATTGGTTCTCTAATTATTAAATCTATCTTTGCTCCTTTTTTAAACATTTGGTCATTGGTTTTGCTATGTCTGCGTAGTTTGGGATAAATTTACGATAATAACCGGTTAATCCAAGGAAAGCTCTGATCTCTTTTAGTTTTGTTGGAATTGGATATGAAACTATTGCTATAACTTTAAGGGTTTTGGTTTTATGTCATTAGGGGTTACGATGTGACCAAGAAAGCTAGCTTCTTTTTTTAAGAATTCACATTTGTCTAACTGCAATTTTAAATTTGCTTCTGCAAGTTTGGAAAAAACTAGCTGTAATGCAATTAAATGTTCGGTAAGGGAAGTGGAAAAAATTATAATATTTATATTGTATGTTTTATCAAAAAGGGTAACTGGGCTATTTTTGTAATTTATAATTGGTTGTGCATTTTTCAACAATTTTCTGCCAATCAGTATATTATAATTATTAGAAAAACTGTGTACATAAAATGGTTCATTTGTTTTAAAAATACTATTTCTGGGTAACATAATTACGTTGTTCAATGTTATAGGACCATTTGATGTCAAAACTTCACATTTAGTATTTTGAATAGGAAGACAAAATATATTTTTATTGATCATATTTATTGTGGATCCTGTGTCTGTAAGGCAATTGTATGTGCAACCTTTGTATGCTATTTCTATGTATTGGTGTTGTCCGGGGCTGTTAACGGAAAATTTTTATTTGTCTCTGGGTTATTTTGATTTTGTTCATCTTTATTTCGGGTGGATTGTACCTGTTGCTGCCCTTCATTAATCAATAATTAGGTTGTATTTCTTCGTATTCGTGCGCGTCTTGAAATCTCAATTCGTCAATAGACATTTTGGTTTGCTCACTGTCCGATGGTCTTAGTCGTTTGGTGTCCGGGAAGTTAGTATTTTTAGATGTGGAGGGTTGTTGATGTTGAGGGAATGTATTTCCTTTAAAATATGCTGTTTGAGGATTTTAAATTTTATTGGAAAGTTGTGGGAAAGGAGTTTTGTGAGTAAATGGTTGTGAGTTCATGTATTGGTTGGGTCCGAAATAATATGGTGCGTGCCACATAGCTTGGTTGTTAGGCATCTGCTGTGTATAGGTGGGTCTAAATGATGGCATGTATTGATTAACATTAGGTTGGAATGGCTGAGAATATTGTGGGTAACTTGGTCGATATTGGGTTTGGGTATTTGTATTGAATTTGAGAGGTTTAGAATTCTGATTAGGGTTTGAGTTTTTATTACGGTTTTCTGGATTTTTATTTAATTCAAAATTAATTTGTTCTTCATATATTCCCTCATTTTGTGCGATAGTAATTAACGATCTTAAGTCTTCAATATCATGATGAACCAAAATTGTGAATAATTGTATTGGTAATTTTCTGATCAATATTTTAATGGAATCTTTAATCGCCTGAACATAAATAAGAAAATCTGCTTGATTACTTTCCAGATGCAATTTCAAAATCAGCAGTTGACGTCGTCTTTCTGCTTCCTCGCAGAATGCTCTCAGATTTCCTTTGTAAGGTGTCTCCCTGAAGTTCTCCAGTAGTTTGTAGTTCGGCGATTGGGGTTTAAATTCTGCAACTAGTCTCGATCTAAGGGTAGGCCATTCTTCAATGTTCGGAAGGCCTAATGATCGTGTAACGTGTCCGTCCAAGTTTCTTTCGATGGCTCCAAAAAGACTCCTCTGTTGTCGCACATCATTAGTTGGGTAGAGTAAAATTACATAGTCCACTCTGCTGACAAAGGAGTAGAGAGTTTCTGGATCACCCTTAAATGGCATGATGTCTTTTAGCTGCCGACGAGCTTCAGCAAGGTTGTTGTCGCTTAGCGTAACGATTTGGGGTGCGGCGATAATTAGTTGTGACATTGTTAAAGTACAAATTTTTTTTTGTTTTGGTAAAATTTTGTTTTTCTTTATTTTTGATTTTACTTATTAAAGTTTAAATGTTTGTTTAATTTATATTTTTCTTAAAATTTATATGTTGTTATTAACTGTTAGGTGCCTTTGGACTTATTTTTTTGTTTGTTTTACTTTATTTTCGATTTAATTTAATAAGGTTTGAATGTTTGTTTAATTTTAACTTTTCTTATATATTTTTTTTTTAACTGTTAGGTGCCATTGGACTTATTCCTTTATTTTTTTGTTGTATTTCTATTCTTCCACTTTTTGTTGGACAACCGAATTGGAGTAATAATCCAAGTTGAAGGATTTTGAAATGTGTTGCGTAATTATTATTCGAGAACTGAATTATTAAATTTAATTTATTTTCGACTCTAGGTTCTTTTTTCCGATTACTTTTTGTATCCTACCGACTGCGCCAGTAAAATGTTTATGTTTTATTAATTGTTGAGTCGAATTAATGTCCCGTCAATTGACTTAGGACAACGCTTTAGTACAAACACACGGAAGATTAAGTTTACGTATTTTTTGATGGATCTCAGCTTAAGACTAAAAACTGGTTACAAAAATATTTCTTGTGCTGCCCTTTGTTTACATTAGTTTGGTAGCGAGAGCGCGTTTGGAATATTGGTTGTACATAAGTTTGGAAGCAAGAGCGAGAGTGCCACTCAGGGAGCGGGACTTAGACATTGCAATAATTGTTTATGTTATTGAGGAGCAGCATCGCCTGCTCCGGATGTGGATTGTTTACATTGATTCAGCGTGGGATCGCTTACATTGCATATTCTTATTTCTTGGTATGTGAATATGTGAATATGTCACTATATATGTCTTAATATGTCTTAATGGTCTATGAATGTTTTTATATATCTTCTTAACCAATTCTACGAACAAAGGACCTACATGTATTGTGAATATACCAGCAAATGATTTAATCGCTTCCGTCCAGTTTGACGTGTATCATATGTCAGACAATCTGAGTCTTTTGTTTGTTAGTGCCAGTTCGCGAACCTTGTACCATGTATATTCTAGTTTTAAAAGATCATGTTTATAAATCTACTATGTTACAATACCTTATTGACGTAACACTCATTTAAAATATCGACATTATAATGGAGCGACGTTTTGGCATTCAAATTAAATAAAAGGCATTCGGTTCGGACTATCACTAAGTATGTTTTTATTTAGAAAACCATTGACACACAAATATTGGCACTGATTGTAGTTCGATGATTTTATTAAGGATCCATCAATAAGCCCATTCAAATTCATAAATGTACCATCATATTTCCTTCTATGGTCATGTTACTATTAAGATATAATCAATTTCTACCTGTTTCATATTTTCAACGAATACATTTATTTACCCTTTTACTTCACGAGTAACGGCTATAAAAAGCCACATCTATATGCTTGGCTTAGTAAAGAATTATTGTATAATTGAAAATTCAATGAGGCTAACTATAACTTATAAGTTAATAATTCCCATGCTAGATGTGTCAAATATTAATGTATATATGTTTTTTTATATTCTTTAGGAATAACTGGACATCATTTTTGCCTTAAACAAATGTCCTTTGGTTGTTCTACGTTATTGCCCAACTAACGGAAAGGGTAATATATCAAAGAATTAATACGAAGGTTCACAGGAGATTCACATTGATAAACTTGAGGAACTTGAGCATATTTAATTACTATTTATTAAATAAGATAACTTTTATTAATTTAATTAACGACTTCTGTTTATGAATATGAATAGAAAACTTAATAATTAAAAAAATATTATGAATACACAATAAAAGCAGGATGGCACGTTTACCTGACAGCGTCAGAGAGTGGTCGCCCCGTTCCAAGCACCACCCCACTACCACCATGTTCCGGCCTTGGGTGCTAGAATCAATAACAGCAGCGTAAGCGTAAATCAATTTCGGCAGAATCACCAGGAAATATTTCCCACTGAGATGTGGACCCGAAAGTAGAGATGATATCGCCAAGCCTTATGGAAGGAACAGCCAATCGTCGCGGCCGAAAGAGTACAGGCTCCTCCTGACAGGAGTGGCCATCGCGGACATCGCGCATTACGCCAAGGCCACACTCAATCAATGCATTCAGAGTGTTAGGCCAAGCAGCCAAAGCAAAGACGGATGAGCAGCGTTTATCAGCAGTTTCTATTTTCTATTTTCTATTTTTTTTTAATTGCGGCAAGAATTGCTCGTTGACTCAACCAAGCATAATTCTGATAATTCTCACTAATGTTTGGGAAAACATTTTCAATAAGTGCTCATTGAGAGTCTACAAATCGGCAAAAGCAGTTGGTAAGACTAATTAATCCAGATATCGCATCAACTGGGACTTTTCCATTTCCAATAGCTAACAATTGTTTGGGAAAGCGTGCAGCACTTTGATCATTTTGAAGGTGAACTCTCATATTAGTGGTTAGCGATAATGTTTTTACGTTATTCCATAAAGATGGTGCCTTCAGGCAAGCATTCAATTCATCTCCAGGCGTTCCGCGGGAAATTACAAGCAACGTCTGCCTGAAATCGCCTCCCAACAGTATCATCAAGCCGCCAAAGATGTTGTTATTTCGCCGAAGATCCATCAGTGTAAAGTTAAGTGCTTCATCTCAAACAATAAGCTTGCATTGCATCAACAATTTTCATTTTGCACTGGATCGGGAAATATTGCATGTTGGAGTATCGATTTTCTTTAAATTGAGTGGCAACTTAAGCGCAGAATGTCCAGTACGTCCGCCATCTAGAAGAGTCGCCACAATTCCAGATGATGCTAACGCGAAAGCTATGCCCCATCTTGATCGAATAGTGGCCAAAATCAATGAAATAAAATAAATTACTTTGATAAACTTAAGGAACTGAAAAAAATTGTTCTAACATTTAAGAGTGCCGAACAGTTCGCAAAGCATATTTAATTACTATTTATTAAATTAGATAACTTTTATTCATATGCGATTTCTGTTTGTTTTTATATATGAATAGGAAATTTACTGCTCTGCTACCCTGGCCAAACCCCTTTTAAAATTATTTAACCTGGAAACGTCCACGTTTCCCGCTATCTGGAAACAGTCCCTTATTATTCCCCTTCACAAGAAGGGAAAAAATCGGACACTGAAAATTACAGAGGCATATCTAAACTATCAGCAATTCCGAAACTTTTCGAAAAAATTCTTGTGCCTCACTTGCAGCACCAGTGTAGATCTGACATATCACCATGCCAGAATGGCTTTATGAAACAACGGTCTACCACTACCAATCTTCTGGAACTAACATCCGTCGTGATCACTGGTTTCCAAAATAAACTTCAGACGGATGTCATTTACACTGACTTCAGTAAAGCATTTGACTCCGTGAATTACGGCCTTCTTTTAGAAAAACTCGATCCTATCGGTTTTCCTACTGATCTCCTGGGTTGGATTAACAGTTACCTCACAGGTAGAACACAACGAGTTCTTTTTAAAAATTCAGTGTCTGCTTTAGTCTATGCTTTCTCCGGGGTCCCTCAGGGGAGCCACCTTGCTCCGTTACTTTTTACTTTATTCATTAATGACCTTCCCTTGGTTGTTAATGACTCCCTAGTACTTATGTATGCAGATGATGTCAATCTCTGTCTGCAATATACCGATCCCTCCTACCAGGTGAAACTGCAATCTGACCTTAATAATTTTCAAAACTGGTGCTCTGCAAACTTATTAAATCTTAACGGGTCTAAGTGCAAAGCAATGACCTTCTGTCGCCTAAGACCTAAAGTTGCCGCTTATACTCTGCATGGTGTAGCTCTGGAAATAATTAATGCTGTTGAAGATCTTGGCATCTTACTCGATGCAAAACTTATGTTTTCCGACCATATTTCCTCTATGGTTAATAAAGCTAGAGGAGTGCTTGGTTTCATTAAAAGGTGGTCGAAGGAATTTGACGACCCAAAATAAAAACAAACACTTTTTATTTCTTTAGTTCGTCTGATTCTGGAAAATGGATCATGTATCTGGGACCCCTAGAAACTAGAAACTATATTCCTCTATCCTTAGAGCATTGTAGTTCGAACTTTGCCCAACATGAACCATTTCGGGTACTATGTTCAAACTACAATGATCTTTATAACATTACTTCTAACTCTTCTCCTAACACTTTGTAAGTTTCGATACTAATCCATTTATCACAAAACTAACTTTCCTCGTATCTTTACCAATCCGCTCGGATCTATCACCGTGTTCCGAGCCGTAAGTCAGACGGTCGGTTGGGCGGGAGGTGGTTTGCACGTCACGCAACGGGAGTCGCGAAAATCATCATATTTCGTTCTCTGGTCACGTTACTATTAAGATGTAAACAAAACGGATTGCTTAAAAAGTATAATTTAAGGTCACACCAAAACGAAAATGGAATGCGGCAGAATAGTTTTTTGCGGGTTGGGTAGGCGCAAAGGGCAAGGCAAAATAACAAACTGCGGCTATAAAAAACTGCATCTACATGCTTGGCTTAGTATAGAACTGTTGTTATAAAATAATTCCCATGCTAGATGTGTCAAATATATATACGAGTATGTTTTTTTTCATTTTTTAGGAATAACTGGTTATCATTTTTGCCTAAAAAAAATGTCCTTTGGTCCTACGTTATTGCCCAACTAATGGATAGCGTAATATATCGAAGAATTAATACGAAGTCACAGGAATTACATTGATAAACTTAAGGAACTGCAAAAAAATTGTTCTAGCATATAAGAGTGGCGAACAGTTCGCGAAGCATATTTTCGATTTAAATTAGATAACTTTTATCTAATATACAATTTCTGTTTGTTTTTTAATATGAATAGGAAGTTTAATATTAAAAAAAACATGAATACACATTGATGGCACGTTTACCTGACACCCCACTACCACCATGTTCCGGTCCTGGGTGCTCGAATCAATTACAGCAGCGTAAGCGTAAATCGATTTCGGCAGAATCACCAGGAAATATTTACCACTGGGATGTGGACCCGAAAGTAGAGATGATATCGCCAAGCCTGATGGAAGAAACAGCCAATCGTCGCGGGGTGCACCCATCATGGCCGAAGGAAAACAGGGTCCTCCTGACAGGAATGGCCCTGCAGCCAAGGCAAAGACGGATAAGCAGCGGCGGGTTTATCAGGAGTTTCTATTTTGTTTTAATTATCTCAGCTTCGCATGCGCTTTACTTTTTTTTTGTAGCACAACTAAAAACTCTTAGTTGCTCAACATTTTTGTGACCCCGACTTGATAACAGCACGGTTCGATTATTGTGACCAATTTAAAACTGCCACGGAAACTTGTTTTTATTGTAATAACCGTGCACTTACATAAATTTCATAAAGGAGTCTGGAGCTGACGCCGCTTTATCTGCTGCTGCAAGCAGGGGGAGGATGATACGGAGACGAGCAGAAGTGACCCATAAGGAAATGGAGGCTCTCCATCAGAAGGTCAAGGCTTCGATGCCAACCGAGGAGTCAAATATTATGACCCTCGAGTCAATAAAGAAGCCTCTGTGTGACCGATTAGCCACCTTCTGGAAGAATTGGAGGAGCTAAATCATAGCAAAATCGGAAGTGATTCGAATTGGAAATTTTCTCAGATAGGCATGGCCGTGCTGAAAGTTTAGATATATTTTATGAGGGGAATAATAAGGACTTTTTGAGGGTGGACGTTTCCAAGGAAAGGTTAAATACTTTTAGAAGGACTTTTGCCAGGGTAGAAGGTGCACAAAGATAGACCTGGCGAAAAGAACGTGGACTTTATGATTCCACATTCCGACAAGGTGGTTCAAGAAATAAGATTGGACCGAGTGATATCATAAGTGTAAGTCTATGCGGTTGTTAAAAAAGGTGAGAAGGTGGTTTGAAAAAACGTAAAAAAAAGATCGGCAATTTCCTGATCTGTACTTGCAGTAGAGTTTCCAAATGATAGCAAAGACGGAAAGGTTTTGATTTAAGCTTAGTGCTAACGAGACTATAGAACTGTTTCGGATCCAGAGCAAACTGGTTCTTACATTGAGTGTTATGCACGGTAAAGTTAGACCGAGCCACCATATAATGCACATATCTGTCATTGCTACCAGTTATTAAGTATTTTTGAAAGAGTCTTAGCTTGATGTTTTTTAAATTAGATAGGTGCCTTGTATACCAAGAGAGTTTATTCGCCGTAGCAGTATGCCGCAACGGAGCAAACCGATCAAAAATTTGGTTGAGTGTACTATAAAATATATCTAAAGATGTTAACATATTGGTACATGCTTAAAAATCGGACCAGTTAAATACTCAAATATGGTTATTAATTTTTTTAATCGGTTTTTTTTTATCAGCGTAACTGTTCTTAGGCTTAGTACATGGTCCCGTATCGATCACAAGATCTAATGTGGGATGATAAGGATCTTCAGGGTATATGAGAAGTGGAGCTCTGGATATAGACGGCGTTCCTATCAGAGAGACCTAAAGTATTCCCTATATGATTAATTTGAGCGAGTGACATGTCTAACATACCAGCAGTAAAGTCATGATGTGTCCTAGGTGTTAATGCTAAAGTGTTATCATTTATGGACCTTGCCACTTGGGGCAAGTTAAAGTCACCCAACACCGCAAGCTGATCCATATCCGATAACATTGATAATACATACTGAATGACTGCTCATAAGTCAAGGAATCGGACTTAGGCGGAATATAAGAACAGGTGATAAGTAGTAGTAAATAGCGGCTTCTGGGCCATATTTATGAGCAATTAAATGTGACATTAATGGTTTTTATTAATTAACTGTGACATTAGTGGTAAATTAAATTTCCCCCACCCAAAAACCCATTATCTGTCTGGGACCGCCCTTCCATCAGGGAGGGATTCTGATGGAAGTTGTTTATCCTAATAAAGTGTCACTTCACACACATGTATCAGATTTGTAAATATCTTTTAGGCGCAAACTAAAAAAAAATGTGTTTATTTTATTGTTTTCCTTTTCAGTGTTTTTGTTTTTGTGTCTTGTTTTTAGTTTTCAATATAGGATGAAATTATTAATTATTTGTCTGGAAGCAGTTATCTAAGGTGTTCTTTCCTGACTCATCAATCTGTTATAAGGTTATATAGTCTAAAGTTCTTTTTGTATTTTTTATTTTGTTCTCATTCTATTTTCTAGATTATAATATATGTTCATAATGTTTGCAGCCTCCCTTTCGGAGTTTTTGGTCCCCCCACCCCATAATAAGTTTAAGAGTCTGGCACAGATATCATAACAATGGTTCAATTTGTTGTTGTTTATTAAAATTTCAGAGTTCGTGGTCACAAACACTCCTCTCCCTCTGCTTTTTCGCTTCTCCATGTTTGTCAGTGGGTCAGTCTGTCTCTTTGTCATTACGATTTCCCCTCACCACGATTACGATTTCACCTCACCTCAGAATCCATTCTGATGGAAGTTGTTTATCCTAATAAAGTGTCACTTCACACTCATGCGTCAGATTTGTAAACATCTTTTAGGCGCATGTTACCGCATCCGTTGCGCAAGTTACTTTAACAAAAAAATATGTTTATTTTATTGTTTCTTTGTTTCAGTATTTTTGTTGTTGTGTCTTGTTTTTAGTTTTCAATATATGATGAAATTATTAATTATTTGTCTGAAAGCTGTTATTTGAGGTCTTCTTTCCTGACTCATCATTCAGTTATAAGGTTATATAGTCTGAAGTACGTTTTGAATTTTTTGTTTTCTTCTCATTCTTTATTCTAGGTTATAATATATATTCATAATGTTTGCTGTCTTTCTTGTTTATTGATATTTCGGATTTTTGGTCCCCCACCCCATAAACAGTTTAAGATTCTGGCATAGAAATCATAACAATGATTCAGATTGTTGTTGTTTATTAAAATTTCAGAGTTTGTGGTCACACAAATCAAATCTTCCAAATCATTCTATCGTGCTACATCGTTCAGAACTTTTTGAAAAAAAACTTTGGAAAGCAACAAAAAAGTACAAGTGTAGTGAATTAAATATGAAAACTAAAATACTTTTAAAATAAAAATTAAATAAAAAGGATTAAAAATGAATAACCAATTCGAGTTTTGTAATTCGTGTCAATTGTTTGTTATTAAGAACAAGTGGACAAACCATGTCCGCACGGAAATGCATAAGAAGAAAGCAATTCAACCCGTCGATGGACGCATTAAGAACATTTCGGAAGGATTTATAGGAAGGATTCTCCATTAAATCTATGTAAACGATGGATCGGACATCCAACTACCTGAAAACTTTATGAGTGAAGCCGGATCGTTTTTGCTCACACATCTTCTTGAGGTTACTATGGAAATAGTAACAAAAACTCAAGATTTCCAAGAAAAAGATAGCGGGTGGGCATTAATTAAAATAATGCGCCTAGAAATGAATGTGAACCAATATACACCTTTATCAGGTTCATCATATAACCCGCTTCCAAAATTCTTAGCTTCAAAGAATTATTAACGTATGTAATAAAAATGATGCACACTGTTTTAAATGGGTTCGGCTTTAATAAATGTGAAAAAACCCCAAAGATGTAGTTCATATGCATGTACATTGCCCCGTGTATGCATCTTAGCCAAAAAAACTTAAGGAAAACTGAAAAAATGACAGCAACCAAGCCAATATATATTCATTATATATATATATATAGTATATACATATTAATTGTTAAATTAAATGTGACATTGATGGTTTTTATCAATTAAATTTCCTCCACCCCAAAACCCATTATCTGTCTGTCAGTCCCTTCCATCTGAAGGGATTCAGATAAAAGTTGTTTATCCAAATAAAGTGTCACTTCAAACTTATGCATCAAATTTGTAGGTGCATGTTACGGCAGCCGTTACGCACGTTACATTAGCTTTTGTTAAAGCAACGGGTATAAAAATGTGTGTATTTTATTGAATCTTTATTTCAGTGTTTATACCCGTTACTCGTAGAGTAAAAGGAAGCGTTTCGGTCCCTATAAAGTATAAATATTCTTGTTCAGGATCAATAGCGAAGTCGATTGAGCCATGTCCGTCTGTCCGTTTGTTCGTCCGTCCTTCCGTCCGTCCGTCCGTATGAACGCTGAGATCTCAGGAACTATAGCAGATATAAAGTTGAGATAAACCATGAAGATTCTTGAGGTCGCGGGACAGCGCAAGTTTATTACAGCATCCTGCCACGCCCACTCTAACGCCCACAAATCGCGAAAAACTAAAATCGCTGAAATCTCAGGAACTATTAGAGCTAAAAAGTTGTAATTCAGTATGTATAATCTTTAGATTTCAGCGCATCTTGTAGTGGTATTACTATTTGGCCACACCCACCCATACGCCCACAAGGCTCAAAAGAATTTTCTAGAAAAGCTGATATCTCAGTAACTATAAGAGCTAGAAAGTTCGGATTAAGCATGTAGGTTTTTATGATGCTCCCAATGCGAATTGTTTTGCGATCAAGCCACGCCCACTCTAACGCCCACAAAACCCGAAAAACCAAAAATGCAAAAATCTCGAAAACTATAAGATCTACACAATTTTGCTTAGTAACACGTATTTAGGAGATGCCTCTGCAACTTGCCACGAATTTGCATTCGGCCACGCCCACTCTAACGCCCACAAACCACGGAAAACTGTGGCGTCTATAATATTTACACTACTCGGATACTATTATACTCGGATACAGATTCATCAACTGTATTGTCTTTTTTTAGCTTATTTAGTTGATTCTTTATCTCTTCTTGATGACTATGCGGTGTTCTGTAATTTTTTATGTACACTGGTTCTTTATCCTTTAGTCTTAATTCTTGTTTGTAAAAATTATTTGTTGTGATTGATTCGGTTTCAAGTCCGAATATATCACTATATTTTGAACATATTTCAGTGAGTTGTGACTTAAATTGTTTTGGAAAATGTTTCTCTAGTTGAGCTATGACTTCTTCTGTTCTTGAATTTTTGTTTGTTTGAATTATTTCATAATTCGAAAGAGGTGCATATTTGATATTATTTATGTCGACTAATTGGTCGTTACTGGTTGTTTTCAGCCGGACAAAAGCGTTATTAGATGTTGCCACTGTATTTGCATCATAAATACCAGACGTAACTTCTTGGTTAGGAAATAAGACATTATCTTCTGTTGATTTAATGTCTAACTTTCGGACAACTTCAGATATCGGTGGTAATAGTATTAAATTATTACCGGAGCTGAATTTTATTGGAACATAAATGGGGTATTTTAGGTTATTTGGTCTTAGTATGAACCAATTATTTTCTGGTTCAAGGTCTAGTCTAGTTTCATCATTGGTCTCATACTTTGCTCAGCCCTCCTACAGTCTTTTCTTTAGCGTAGTAACAAACGGTAAAAAATATTAAAATAAAAGCGAAAGGACGCTGGCAGCGATGCCAAATAGCAAGGGTTTTTATTCCCTTCATATTTAACATCTGTGGTTTAGAGAAAAAAAAAACATAAGGAAAACTGAACAAATGCCAGCAACCGATCTAATAATTAGCGCACCCGGTAAACAAACGACTCAAAGACACGAAAGACAACAAGAGCAACAAGACGAGCGCCGACTCTCTGTTGCTCGAAACAACGCGTACTTTTCGTATGTCTCTCCGTTGCCAAAAAGTAGTGCTATGTCTTTGACAGCGACCGAAGATGTCTACTCCCTGTCGCCCCGACTCCTAACCCCAAGCAGCGTTGCCGTTACTTAGTCTTGGAGCTCACAATGCCCTTCCCCCCTCTCCCCGATCAATGCACTGCCGGCAGTTTGGGCAATCTCTTCTACGGTGTCATCGGTAACTACCGTTTCTGCAAATACAACAACAACTGCGTCTACTATGTCGTCGGCTCTCCAGCCAATTCTCTCATCGCAAGCTGAACCAACAACAACCACAACTACTGCTATTACTTCAGTTACAAAGGCAACAAAAACTACGTCAACTAACCAAAACCAAAACAAAACTCAGCAAGCGGGTTAGGCCATACAGACCGGACTTGATCGGTACATTCATATCAAGCGTAAGCTCAGCCCCCAGAATAACGCCGTATGTAACAAGTCAAAAATAAACCGTGTCCAAACTGAAAATAAAATACCCAGGAATTCTAACAGCAATAGATTTGCGCTCCTAGCACAAAATGAACCAGAACGTGCTCAGGACACCCAACCGAAACCTAAGCCCCCACCAATTTACATTAGGGAGAAAATTACGAACGCCCTGGTAAACAAAATTGTTGCGCTGACTGGGGACGGAAACTTTCATGTTTTTCCGGTCACAAAAGGGGATACAGGGACTACACGTACCAACTTAAAAGCAGCAAGGGCTTGCAATTGGTATTGCAATAAAAGGAATCGAGCCCGACGTAACTGCCAAGGAAGTTATCGATGCTCTCAAGGTAAAAAGGGTTCTCTGCAAAAAACGTTAGTAATATCGTGAACAGGAAAAAAAGAGCCGCAACCACTCTTCAGGATCGAGCTCGAGCCAGACAGCAAAGTCCTAAGGAAAAATGAAGAAATACCGTGGAAGATCCACATAAAAGAAACGGCCCAGTGCAGTGTATGGACACACCAGGGCTTACTGTTCACTTCGAACAGTCTGTGTATCTTGTGGAGACTTCCACAATTCGGCCAACTGCCCTGCCAACAAAGAAGACCCCAAAAAGAAAAAATGCGTCAACTGCCAAGGTAACCACACGGCAAACTACAGAGGCTGCCCGATCTACAAGGAGATAAAGGACCGAATGCGTAAAGTGACAGCAACGCGTCATCAGAATACCCAAAATGTGTACAATTACCCTCGTACGAAGCCGGAAGTATTTTCCGACACGGCTGCAAGATCCTCACTGGACCCAGAAGGGCTGCTCATACGCCGATGCCCTTCGATCAGGGACGGAAAACCCACTCCAGCCTAATCTAGAAAACGCTCAACAGACCCAACTTCAATCGCAAGGCACTCTGGAATCTATGATAATCACGATGCATCAAAGTATGATGGAATTCATGTCAATCATGAAAACGACCAGGCAAACACTGTTTCATAACCAGAACATGGTGCTACATGGTTGATAAGCAGTCCAAATAACAGATGGCAAATCTACCAAAAACGATGTGGAACGCCAATGGCGCTTCATGGCACAACCAT